>NW_012120709.1:1383173-1534475 GCF_000951035.1 Colobus angolensis palliatus | reverse complement strand
TGAGTTGTTATAAAAACAAACCCAGCCCCTCATGCTTTATTATACTTCTCTTGCCTTTCTGACTTCTATTATGGGAGGATAAAGAAAGAAGCCCCTCACCAGATTCCAGCACCATACTCTTGGACTTCCCAACCTCCAGAACTGTGAGCCAAATAAACTTCTATTCTATATAAATTATTCAGTCTGTGGTATTCTGTTACAGCAGCAGACAATAGACTAAGACATAAAATTGGTACTTGAGGTGGATTTGTTGCTATAACAATATCTGAAAATGTGGAAGCAACTTTGGAACTGGGTAATGGATAATGGGTAGAGGTTGGAAGAATTTGAAGAAGCAGGCTAGAAAAAGCCTATATTGCCATGAACAGAGCACTAAGGGCAATTCTAGTGAATTCAGAAGAAGACCCCAGAGCTATAGAGCTATGAATGTGCAATGCCAACCTGAGAGGCCTGAAATGTGGACTGAGCCCAGCAAAGTCATGGAGTTTGGGATGTCCAAGGCCCTGATGGTCAAACCCCCACACCAGTGTGCTCAGGATATGGGACATAGAATTAAAGGAGATTATTATCCAGCTTTAAGACTTAATATTGTTTTCCTGTTGGGTTTTAGACTTACTGAGCATGAGCTCTCCGTTTCTTCCTGGCTCTTTCTTCCATTTGGAGTGAGAATGTCTGTTCTGTGCCTTTCTCACTATTTTATTTTGGAAGGAGATAACTTGTTTTGATTTCACAGGCTCATAGCTGGAAGGAATTTGCCTTAAGATGGATCATGCCCAGAGTCTCACCCATATCTGATTTAGATGAGACTCTGGACTTTGAACTTTTGAGTTGATGTTGGAATGAGTTAAGACTTTGGCGACTTTGGGGATGAAATGAATGTATATTCCATTGTGAGGACATAAATTTTGGGTGCCTGAGGCAAAATGCTATGGTTTGAATGTGCCCTTGAAAATTAACATGTTGCAAACTTAATCTCCAATGTAACAGCATTGGTAGATAGGCTCCAATAAGAGATGATTGGGTCATGAGGGTGGAGCCCTCATGAATGGATTAATGTAGTTAATATGGGAGTGGATCTGTTGTCAGAAGGGTGAATAGTTATAAAAGCAAGCCTGGCCCCTCATGCTTTCTCTTTCACATGTGCTCTCAAGCTCTTTTGCCTTCTGTTTGGGGATGACCTTTGCCAGATGTCAGTACAATGCCCTTGGACTTCCCTGTCTCCAAAACTGTGAGCCAAATAAATTTATATTTCTTGTAGATTACCCAGTCTGTGGTATTCCGTTGTAGTAGCAGAAGAGACAAAATGGACTAAGAGACCAGAGAACTGTCTTTCTTCAGGTCCTGAGGTCTCTAGCAGGTTCACTTTCTTAACACCTTTCAAAAACCTTTTATGGCTCTATGTTGAACTATTTCCATGGTGCTTAGTTGTATTTAGAAGAGAAGAGTAGGGAAATTTAAGTCTGTGGCATCTTGTCTAACATTTTATTTGTGAAAAAGGAGTATAGTTTTAAAATAGAACCAAAAAGCCTCCACTTTATTATTCTGCAAAATAATGTACATTTAACACCTACAAAAGTTGAAAGAGCATAATCGCAGAATAAAGATGAATCATTTAAACTGAATGAATTCATTTTTCTCATTTGTCCTTGGACCTATAAAAATTGCATTACTTTCTCAGGCTAGACATCAGCACAGTGCTTAGGAAACTGTAGCACAGTTGTCTTTCTTGAGTTGGAAGCAGCAGTGCAGTGGAGAAGAATGAACCTAGGTTGGAATCCCAGGTCATGGGTTCAAATCCTGAATTCTCTACCCACCAGGTGGGTGACCTCAGCATAAGTCGTTAGTGAATAAACAAAAAGAGATGGGCTTTGATGTCCACAAACCTAAGTAGACATCCTAACCCTGTTAATTAATAGCTGTGTAACCTTCAACAAGTTATTAAACTTCTCAGTGGCTGTTATCCCATCAGTAACATGGGAACAGTGTGAAAGCTAATGAGGAATAAATGGGAGAATGCACATAAAACGTTTACTATGGTGCTTTACGTGGGACAGTGTAAACAAGAGTTGGTAGCGCTCTCTGTCCAGGGATGCATGCACCATTTTATCTATAATAACACATAAATATTAATCCTTAACTTCCTAGGGGCGTTGTGAGGATTTGGTAAGATGATATATAAAAGCACCTCACAGTGCCTGGTACATAATAAGCCTATGAATAACATTGAGTTCTTTTTCCCCACACCTTTCCTCAGTTTCCAAATATAGTAAGACCTACTTCACAGAGTCGATACAAGGATTGGCTGTAACAATATACATAAAAGTGCTTTGCAGTCTGAGGCATGCTGTCCAAATGCCAGTTACTCTTACATTGATGGGCTCTGCCCACATTTGTATAGTTGCACAGGCCTCTCAGAGTATGTGATGAATTGTTCTAATGATAAATTGTCACCTCATCAAGAAAATTAATCCAGGCCTAGAGCTAAAGCTGAAGGCAGAAATAAATAGGTCTAGGAACCAAAAAACAAAATTAACAAACATTTAAATGCAATCCACAGTAGCTGGCCTACGTCTTTCCTGCCTTATATCCCCATGCACTGTCTCATTACGAGAAAAGTTTGTAGGAAATGAAGCCATAGATCTTTGTAGGTTGATAGAGGTAAAAACAAAAACAGGGAAAGAAAAGGAACCAGCATTTACAAAATTAAAACTCAGCAGCACTCTACTGTCACTGTCACCCTTCTATGTCTTTTCTGAAACAAACTCTCCTTACTCAATAAAGCTGGAGTTTGGCCCACACTCTCTGGAAACTACACGAATTCTTTGGGATATGTCAGGACAACTGTCCTGGTTAAAAGGACCTGGCATGTGACTTCCCAAAAGCTTGATAGGCCAGATCTTGTCCTCCCCAAAGTAGCCTTTCAGAAGGCATAAGAAGGGTGGAGGAAAAGAAGCAAAGAAGAAAAATCATCAAAGAGAATGAGAAGGGCATCAACAGCAAAGAGTAAGATCATCAGAGCTGCATATTTGGAAGATACCCAGTAGTGTTGGGAGATCTTCGTGAACAGAGCCTGGAGGGAGTAACTTCTTTTTTTTTTTTTTTGAGACGGAGTCTCGCTCTGTCGCCCAGGCTGGAGTGCAGTGGCCGGATCTCAGCTGACTGCAAGCTCCGCCCCCCGGGTTTACGCCATTCTCCTGCCTCAGCCTCCCAAGTAGCTGGGACTACAGGCGCCCGCCGCCTCTCCTGGCTAGTTTTTTGTATTTTTTAGTAGAGACGGGGTTTCACCGTATTAGCCAGGATGGTCTCGATCTCCTGAGCTCGTGATCCGCCCGTCTCGGCCTCCCAAAGTGCTGGGATTACAGGCGTGAGCCACCGCGCCCGGCCGGGAGTAACTTCTTAAGTAGTTACTGTGGCAATTCAGGAAGACACTTCTTCTGGCTTCAGGGTTCAGAACAGGGCTGTCATTTTCTACTGACTCTGGCCTCGAGCATTAGCTAGTTAGATGTTTGACCACGATGCCTTAGAAAGTATCATTTTTGGTTCTCTATAAGTCACTAGCTTATTTTGATTGAGTACTTACAATGCACCTAGTTTTTGTGATAGACACAGTTGAAGGAAGGGAATTAGGGAGAAATTCATGTTCTTACCTTCAATTTACCAAGACTTCATTTGCCAAGTCTCAGGGAAAATGGCCTTACCTGTGAAGAAAGCAGCCAACATTTTCAGTGGTCTTTGCTCAGTGCAGATGTACAAGTACGGAGGGGCTTCCAAAAAACGTAAGAACACTTTCAACTGGTGACTAAGGGGTGAGTTCTGGTAGGAGGGGACACAGAAGGGTATTCTGAGAGAGGATGGCACAGTCAGAGGCCATAAGGCAGGAATGCTCCAGGTATGCTCTGGAGGTGGCAGATAGATCAGTCTGCATGGAATAGAGGTTTCATGCTGAAAAGAATCATGAGGGATGAGAGAGAAGGGGTGGGCTGGGGACTCACTGCAGAAGCTCTTAAATGTAAAACTAGGGATTTGGGATTGTTTGCCATTGGCAGGGAAAAGCATTGAAGGATTTTGAGCAGGGTAGTGGCGATTTCAGAACACGATTTTAGGAAAATCCTTCCACAGTATGAATTACAAAGATGGAGACTGAAAAAAGGAGGATTACATAAGCAATTATTGTAGTTATTTCAAGAAAAGAGTCTGAGCCAGCAGGGTGTCAACAAGGATAGGTTGCAAACAAGGGGAATGCAGTGAAAACGGAAATACTGGGACCTGGCAATTGGATGAGGATAAAAGGTTTTAATAAAAGAAGGAGCTAACAGGTTTTAATACTGAATGACCAGTAGTAGGATGGAGGTCATTGGGCAGAAGTAGTAAAATCGACTGTGTGGACTAGGGGAAAGAGAATGGAGAGGATTTGAAGCTCAAACACCAAATCTGCTCCTTTCTACCAGTGAGATAATGGTCAAAGTATTTATTTTTCCTGAATCTCTATTTGCTCTTACATGAAGCAAAGGTCAGAGTACACACATCAAAGGGAGGTTATGAGGATTAACTGAAAGAATAAATATAAACTATCTGGCAGGATGACTGGTCCATTGTAGAAGCTCAGTAACTAGAAGCTCCCTTACCCTCCTTCCCTTCATTCTGCCACAGGAAGGCACATGCACCATATCCTGAGCTGTAATATCTCCCTCTTCCTATTAGAGCTCCAAGAAGTCAAAGAGGGCTTGGTAATTCTGACAACTTGAACTCTGTGGAGTGAAGTTGAAAATTGAAGAAAAAAAAAGTTAGGCAATCACAATTCAGGTCAGAGTCTAAGTGAAATGATATTTTGTTCACCTGCCTCTTGTTATAAAATGGTCTTCGACTAAAAACAAAAATCTTATAACACCTATTTCATCAGAGGGGTTTAAGCCCCTGGGGCTTATAGATTCCTGGGCCCTCTAATATCAGAAGCTGTCAGAAAGAAAATTCTTGCGAATTGGTTACTAGAAGTTTTTAAAAGTAATAAAAAGTGATGTTGCAAGCCTTCCAGACCTCACAGATTGTTAGGGGATATCGACAAATCTGGACTTGAAACCCAAGGCTGTCAGGCAGGTGTGGGCTAGGCAAACTTCAAATAGCAAGAGAAGAAAAAAGAAATAAAAGTAATACAGGCCCCAGGGTCCACTTGTGCAGGTGAGGGTCACCTGATCCTTTCAGGGAAGGACAGCCTGACCCAGGTCAGTGAAAGACTGGCTGAACATAAGCTGGAGCAGCCTTGTCATTGCTTTCAGGTTTTAACATGGGAGTGAGTGCTACATTTGCTTGGACACTTCCTATATGAAAAGGACTTGGTCCAAGAACTGGTAATGCCTGGAAAGAGCAGAGACTCCCATCCTGAGGACCAGAGCAGCTTTTCTATCTACAATGACAGCTGATAGCAGGTTGGAGGTGCCCTCCCTGTGATATCATAAAGCCACTGATGGCAAGTTCCCTTTGGGCATGCATTGTTGCTCCCTGACTCCTGGAAAATGAACAGATGATAGTTTGGCAGATCAGGATCTCTGTGAACTGGTCAGCCCACATCTCCAGCCTCAGAGCTACCCTCACTCCCTTTAAACTTTGTGCTTTAACAAGTAATGTGCTTGGGCACTGTGTGCCTCTGTCTTTCTAAGTGGTCTGTAGAGATATAATGGGATTTTATCACTGCAACTGCCTATAAGGTAGGTACTACATTCTTCCACATTATAGATGAGAACACTGGGGCACAAAGATGTTATAAGGTTTCCCAAGGGCACAGAACTAGAGAGTAAAGAGGCCTGCATTCAAATGCATGCAAAGTCTGGGCTCTTTACTACCACACAGGACGGCCCCTGAAGAATTTCTCCCTGAGCCCTGCTCCCCTCACCCAACACTGGGCTGGAAATCACTGCCTCTGTACTTCGTGGCACTTGTTACACTAAGCTGTGAATGCTTAGCTGTTCCCCGCTAGACTGTATGCTCCCTGAAGCAGATACCATATCTTTCTTGCTCACTCTTGTGTCCCCAGGGCTTAGAACAGAGTTGTGTTTATCATGAAAATATAACATGCACCTCTTAGCAATCCTACTATGAATATACAATTGGCAGGTGTCCTCCAGTCTCCCAGTGGCTGCATCCACCACTCTGTACACATCAAGTCCCCATGCTTTCCACGGGCTATACTTTCCACAGGTTGCCCTCAAACAATGCCAATAATTGCAGCAGGAATACTAAGACAGCCATCCCTGAGAGTTGCAGGACTTTCTGTCGACCTTGACAACATTTTCTGACCACTTCCTCCTGCCTGTCCCTTATCCTTCACAGAGATGAGGCCGGCATCATAGTCTGAGGGCTGTCCCAGCCTCCTCCAGTCTATCCTCATTTTCTCTCACAGGTATTTTCTGTAACAAATGTCTTTCCTAGCTAATTCAGGCTTGATGTCTGCTGCTAGGAAGAACTGGACTAAAGTAAGTGGTACCAGAGTGGGCACTATCCTTCAGGATGCAGCCTATCCATTGAGTTTAAAATCTCTACATGATGCTGAATTCCTAGTATGAAGAAACATAAACCTAGAATCAAGGAGTTGAATCAAAAGTGATTCACCTCTAATCATTCCCTTTAATCCACTTAGAAATTTTATCTTCCCCATTCCTGTAACTTTGGGATCTGCAAGGTTGAAGATCCTGGGTCCCAAAGTGAGCACACTCTTACAAGCAGATACACAAGGGTCTCATTGAATACAGACTTCACCACCAGGATATTTTTGGACTCCATGTGTCCAGGGACCAGCAGGAGAGGAATCCTCATACTGGCAAGGCTAATTGATTCTGGTCAGCGATAGAAGAAAGACTGATTTACATACCGGGGAAAGGGAGAAATACATGTGTAACCCACGTCATCCACTTGTGGCCTAAGGGATAAAAATGGGCAGAGATTGTGGGAAATGATGAGGATGAGAGGAGCAATCTATCATTAGTCTTTGCCGCCATGTTAGCACTATTGGTTGATTCCTTCCTGGAAGGACAGGCTGACCCAGGTCAGTGAGAGACTGGCTGAGTGTAAGCTAGAGGAGCTTTGTCATTGCTTTCAGGTTTTAACAGGGGAGTGAGTACTACATTTGCTTGGACACTTCTGAGATGGAATGACTCTGTTCTGCATTCAGCAGTTCCCTAAGCAGAATCTGTTCTTAAAGAATAGATAGTGTATCTTACATACAGTGCCTGGCATATATGTGATCAATAAATATTGGATGAATGGATGAATGACTAAATGCATGTTTCTTTGTTTACAATCATTTTATGACTCATTCAACAAACCAGATTTCTATTTCCATGGAAAAAAAAAAAGCCTCAGTTTTCCAAATCTTATACCTCTTCACTGAACAAGATTAATTTATACACTTCAAAGAAAAATTATATTCTTTCATTTTAAGTGCTACCCAACACATTCAGAACCATCTGAGTTTCAGAAAAAGTGATAATGTTTATCAACATCCAGCCATCTAAGATTTATAGTTTCTTGATGAGTTTGGGTTTGAGTTAATTACTGCTAGGTACTAGAGTCCCTCACCTTACACTAGGGGAAGAGTTGGATCTTGGGTTGGACAGAGGAAGCCTGGACTTGTGTTTTTTTAGGAACCTCACTGACTCTACCTTATGATGCAGACAACAGGAATTTTTCTGTTAAATGCAATTATAAAATTTCTAGACCTTGATTTGGAAGACGTAAATTGATATCCCAGCTCCTTCAAGACCTAGCTGTGTGACTCTGAAAAAGTCACTTTACAATATAAGTCTCCATATTCCCTTTTATAAAACGGCAATAATGATCATTGTCATCATCATCATCTTCTTTCCATGTTGGAATATTGTTATGAGGATTAAATCCAGTGACATCTAAATGTATATAGCAATATTAATAGCCAATATTTGTAAAGTGCTTATATTGTCCCAAGCACCATTCTAAGTGCTTTGAATAGCTCATTTAACTCTCATAATAATTGTATGAGTTAGGAACTAATATTATCTGTATTTTTCAAATGAGAACATTGAGGAACAGTGAGTTTAAGTTATTTGCCCAAGGTCATACAGCTAGTAAATGGCAGAGCTGAGATTCCAACTCAGAGCCCATGTTCTCAACTATTCTACTCTGTTGCCTGTCGATGAATGCAGAAAATTTAGGGTGTTGGAATTACAGCATAAATATTTAATAACACATTATACATGCTGGAATCAGTAAGAAATATACTATAGAACAGGAATTAAAAATATAAATACCAACCTGCTTTTACTTAACTTCAACTACTACTTATATTGCATCACATTGCAGCCCCAAGCAGAGCTTCTGCTGAAGAGTGTCCCAGCTCACTGGAATAACTCAGTGCTTCATCACAACCCACTTGTTTCATGTGCATTGTTTGGAATCTAAAGCTTTTAGTTGATTTCAATTAATGTTTTCAATAATGTTCTGTGTTTATCAGAGCCTAAGTCCCTCTTTATACCAAGAGCAGAACCCCATCAATTTAAGTGAATTTCTCACACACTTGTTAAGATATTAGACCATTCTTGTTAAAAGCCTGGGCTTTGTACGCAGAAAGTCTGATTTGAGAGGCTCACACAAACAGAGAAAACCCCCTTGACATTTTAGTTTCTGGTTCCAGTTATTCTCTGAAGCCAGCAGCCACCTACTCTGGGGTTCTGTGTAGTAGTCCTGGCTCCTTACAATTAGGAGGGCAAGACTAGTAAGTAGAAATGAAGGTGAGGGAGCATCCGAAAAAAGGGAACCGAGTTAACAAAGATTTGGTGGTACAAGGGAAGAGATCATGCTGAGAAAATGGCATAAATCATGATTTAAATACAGGCAAATGAAGGAGTTTCAAGACCAGCGTGTAGGTGAAAGTCAAACTATAGAGTGTCTTGGTTGTCACGCTAAAGAGTTTCAACTTTTCAAATGATGAATTGATGGGTGCTGACGAGTTGATGGGTGCAGCACACCAACATGGCACAAGTATACATATGTAACAAACCTGCACGCTATGCACATGTACCCTAGAACTTAAAGTATATAAAAAAAAAAACTAAATAAAAATTATCAATGAAAAAAAATAAAACAGTACTGCCAATTTTACAATACCACCAAGGGTATATAATGTAATAATTTTACCATTATTTGGTATTGTTTTATTGTGAAAAAAATTGGGTGATGTGGGATGACTTCATAAGCAAGGTGTGGGTACATAAAGCATTCATTATGATATTCCATATATTTGTATATGCCTCGAGTATTTGATAGTAAAAATGGTATTGTAATAACTTTTGCATTAATTTGAATTTATCTGATTGTTAATACCAAGGTTGAACATTTCCCTCATGTGTTTATTATTTTTGTTTTCTTTTGTATAAATTACCCATTCACCTATTCTCATAACTCTATTGCAGACTTAGCATTTTTCTTACATATTTTAATAAATTATTTTGACTATTTTAGATATTAAAAAAAAAAGTTTCAACTTTTCTTCTTCAGGCATTGAGAGGCCAAATTATTCCTCAGCAGCAAAGTACTGAAGTCAGATAGGCAGTCCAGAAAGCTCTCTTTGAAGCAGAGTGGTTGATGGAGCAGAAGCAGGCAGACCAGACCGGCTTTTGCAAAAATCTGGGAAGTAGAGAACATGTAAACTTAAGGCAATGCAAATGGAAAATAAGAGCTAGATCAAGAGATAATCATTCATAGAATTCAGCAGCCTGTAGCTTGGAGGTAGTGATGTCATTGACTAAAGTATGGAACAGCCTATGTGAAAATGCTTGGTTAAATCTTATGATAGGCATGTAACAGGGTATTGTCACTATTGTTCTTACATTCATCCTCTTTCCAGAACATTTTTTAAAAGGTCAGGTGGTTTCTACTCCTAGCATTTTTTTTGTTTTGTTTTCCTTTTCATTTCTTTGAGCAGAGAAGTTTGAGAGAACTGTACCACTGTCTTTCACCTATCAAAGAATCCATGATTGTCAGTTATCTAACAAAAATTTATTATGCTTTTACCGCACACTTCAAATAATTTGCTTTATGCACATTTCTTTGCATCTTATACTCCAAGTTATCTTTTGCATTAAATTAGCTATGATTGCTTCTTTTTGCATTATATTTATTATATATTTACCTTCCTCCCCTAGAGGGCTATAATGCCTTAATGGAAGGTATTGTTTTTTGCCCTTGCCTATAAACTTTTCTGTGGCACGCATACTGCTGGCTCATGGGAAAAGCTAAATAAATATTCAATTAATTGATAATTTGGCTCTGCAAAAAATCCCTAGCAGAGGCGTATTTACTCTTATTCCCTTTTGGCCTTCGGAAAGTATTCACCTAAGTATTAGTGCCGTAAACATAAATATGCATTGTTCAAATAATCTCTTAGAGATAGGCAATATGTAAAGAAAACAATAGGCAATAAACAGGTTATGCTGTTTCGATGTGGTAAGGACAGGGAATGAGAGAATTTGTCTAAGATAAATGAAAAAAGAAAGTACAAAAGGAGACAAAGAATGACTTGGAAACAGTAGGAATTAACCTCTGAAAAAGTGGGAACAAGAATAAAATCATGGAATCATAGGATCATAGAATATTCCAGCTGAAAGAAACTTTAGAGATCATCTCATCCAACCCTTCATTGTACAGGTAAGAAACTGGTACAAGGCCGGGCGCGGTGGCTCAACCCTGTAATCCCAGCACTTTGGGAGGCCGAGACGGGCGGATCACGAGGTCAGGAGATCGAGACCATCCTGGCTAACATGGTTAAACCCCGTCTCTACTAAAAAACTACAAAAAACTAGCCGGGCGAGGTGGCAGCGCCTGTAGTCCCAGCTACTAGGGAGGCTGAGGCAGGAGAATGGCATGAACCCGGGAGTCGGAGCTTGCAGTGAGCTGAGATCCGGCCACAGCACTCCAGCCTGGGTGACAGAGCGAGACTCCGTCTCAAAAAAAAAAAAAAAAAAAGAAAAAAAAAGAAACTGGTACAACTAGACCCGAGAAATTCCAGATCTGAGAACCAGGAAGGATAAAGAAAACAATCCAGATGTCATGAGACTGAGGAAAGATCCGTTTTAAACTGATTTCAGGGTTTTTATACCTATGGATATAATTTCTCATGTCTTCACACGTTGGCCTGGAATCCTCTTTTGATATTTCTTTTCCAGGCAAACTTTTCCTCATCCTTCCAGCCCCATTTCAAATGGCAGCTCCTCTGTGAAGCCTTCTCCTTATCCCCAGGCGTGTCCACTCTTTCTCTGGGTTCTCTGAACATTTGAATATACATCCATTATACCTCAATCATATATTACTATAATCATAATTTACATGAGAGCACTTCTATGAGAGCCTCGTAGGCAGAAACTGTACAACATTTATCTTTTATCCATCCCCAGTGTGTGGCACAGTGGTTGCTGGCTTCTTCTTAAGTGTTGAACTAATGAATTAATGAATGAGCCATTTGAAACTTGTTCTCTCCTCATGAACCATAAGAGGGGTGAGTAGTCCAATCCATATTAAATAGAAAAGACTGGATTTTCTAATAATATGTGAATCTGTAATTACTTGCCTGTAGATAAAGTATACTAGAAAGTCCTTTTATTTAGTGAAATAAAACATATTTTTCCCCCTGATAGTGATTACCATATTGAGAATTGCTATCTGTCTCCCACAGTAAAACTCCTATCTCCCTTTTTCCCATAGCATTATCATCTTAAAATATACAATTGTGTCCACTAATATATTGAGTTTATTGTTTATTGCTTATCAGTAGAACATAAGCCATAGAAAGCCAGAGATTTGTCTGTTTTGTTCACTGTTATATCCTAGGCACCCAGAACACTGGCTGGCATACATTTAACATTCATTATTTGTCAAGTGAATGAATAGTTGGATGAATTAATACAAGTCTAAACTCTTTAGCATGGTGCACATATTCCCCCATGGTATCTCTGACATCCCCCTTACCATCTCATCCTGCTCTATTTTAGTGGTTCTCAACTGTGGGCAATTTGTCCCTCAGTTTAGAGACATTTTTGGTTGTCACAGTTGTAGGGGTGGGAAGGGAAGGATACTACTGGTATCTAGTGGGTGGAGGTCAGGGATGCCGCGAAACATCCTACCATACACAAGATAGCCCTCATCCCAACAAAAATGTCTAGCCCCGTAGACATTTCAATGTCTATAGCAATAGTTTCAAAACTGAGAAACCCTCCTCTGTGCAATGCCCCATACCACCTACACTGACAGCACTGAATTACCTGTAGTTTGCCCAATATTCTCTTGTTTTTTAAAAAACTTGTGTTACATGGTACATGCTGTTTGTACTACCTGGAATACCCTTTCTATTTGTTGATCTGATGAATGCCTACTCATTTTTTGAGCCTCTGCTCAGGTATCACCTTTTACTAGAAATCTTCCCAGCCCGTCAAGGCAGAGTGAAGTGCTTCCTCTTCTGTGTTTTCTGGGCATCTTGTTCATACCTCTATTTTACCATTTAACCACATTACTATAGTTGTAATTTCCTTTTAATCTCTCTTTCTGTCCTAAACTGTCAGCCACTATAAGCAGAGACTATGTTTATTGTCAGAATCCTCTTTAATGGGCAGGGGTTCTGGGAAATAGAAAGTGCTTAATCAAACCTTGTAGAAAAAAATAAGTAAATCCTTGGAGCGATGGAGGCATCACAAGAACCTCCTCCAGATATCCCTATCCCAAATTATTCTCTCTCATCTCTGAATTACTATAAACTCTTATAATCTCTGTCACAAAATGTACTTGTGAAAATCCAATATTTTCTAGTTGTTTCCCAGACAAATTACCTAAGCTGTTGGAGCACTTGGAATCATAGCTTCTTCTTGGTTCTCTCCCTCCCAAGGGTAGAATGCGAGCGGCACTAAGGTAAGGAACTCAGTAAGCAGCTTGATTTGCCTGGACTAACTCCCACCAGAAGACATCAACAGAACCAGAGGAAATTAAACTGGTTTCACCTAGTCATGTGGAGAAACCTGTCAGGCAGCCTTGCTCTGGACCTGCCACCTGGGCACTGGTAGTTGTATCAAGTGTATATGGCTATCCGTCAAGATGATGAAAGGGTAGACTCCTAGCTATCGGGAATCCATTAGTCACTTCACTAAATCTGGTATGAAATATAGTGTTCTCACATTAGCAGCATCAATTTAAATATGGGCTTCTTATTTTGTTAAAAGTCAATAAGAAAGGCTCAAATTGAGCTTCTGAATGTAGTATAGTCCTCAACTCTGCATGAAATAAATAAAGCACTGAGCACAATATGGATGCTTATACAATATTCATTATAATTAACAGAAATATTTATTATTTGCTTCTGAACTGGGCAAGTGAATTTTGCCAGCAACCAGATGCAAGCACTTAACAAACATTGACTGAAGCAATACTCAATGCAAAACTCTGTGTGAGGTTCTAGGGATAATGTTACTCAGTGAATCAGCTTGTATTTTAAAACCTAGCTGCTTTTCAAGATATTACATCTGCAGCATCAATCAGTTTATTGCCTAAGCAACCTACATGCCTCTGTGACAAGATAAACAGCTGGCTTTATTGTCACTCATAATCTAATCATCTCTTTTGGCCATTGCCTACTCATTTCTCATAACATTCTAAGATAACCTCTGAGATTTGGATTTGTATGTTATGTGGGCTTGTCTATTGAAGTGTGTTTATATGTTCTAACTCTTGATAAATGGTCCAGATTGTGAAAATCTCTGGTTAGACCTGCCTTGTAATAATAATGCTCTTACCATTTACTAAACACTTACCTTGCGCCAGGCACCATCACATTTGAAGACATAATCTCATTTAATCCTCACTTACGTTTGAGGTATGATTCTCCTGCTTAGTAGCCAGGCCACATTGAGCAATTATTAAACTTTTCTGAGTCTCAATTTCCTTAACTATAAAATGGGAATAAAAATACTACTTATGGGTTGTCATGCAGATTAAAAGAAATAATGAATGAAAGACGTCAGCACAGGTTTGGGAGACATTGCAAATTTCTTTATTAAATATTATATCAGATAAAATGGAGGGGTTTGGATTGGGTTCCCTGGGAAACAGACTGTGAGGCAGAGATTTGGATGCAGGACCTTTAACAGTGCCTTTGAGGGAGGAAGTGCAGCAGGAACAGGTCGAGGGAGAAGTTGAACTGCAATTCAGTTGCAGCAAAAGCTTCAGTTCTACCCTCAGGGTGCTTTAGAGCAGGGATAACCCCTTACAATGACTGAACTGAGCCCAGCTGGTAGTCCTTTATACCCCCATGTCAACTGGCTATTGGGTGCAAGATGCCCACAGGGAGAACGCGTAACTTTATGCATCCAGGTGAGGCATCTCCATTGTACTAAGGGTAATTCCTCACTCGGCCATGAGTAGTCAGCAGGCAGCACTCCTGACAGCTGAGGGGACAGTGCCATCCTGAAGAAGGACGCTTGGTGACACCATAGCATCCACTACCATAGAGCTTGATAGAAACTTGAAGTAGAAGGAACCTTAAATTTTATGGTTTAAAAATTATGATAAATTTACTAAACATGTTTGTAAAATCCTTATGGTAAGGGTTAGACTCTCTTTCTTCAATATGTCAAAGTCATTGATTTTATTTACTGCTGGTTTCACATGTTTTTATAAATAACATTTTTTGTATAAGGTGCCTTCAGGCTAGAGGGAACTGAACTTTCAGTTTGATTGGACTATTCTGTTTGTCCTATTTTCTTCTATTCTGTTGCTTGGTGTCCCAGAAATTCCTCCTTGGGAAGCATTCATCCCTTTCTTTACAAGCTGCCAAGCTGTCCTGTGAGGTGTCCTCTCTAATTTTGGAAATAGATGTGTTCAAGAATTTCAGGAGGCTGGGCCTTGAGCAGGAAATGTACCCTGGCCTGGATTTGAGGCCCTACCACCCAGCCCCCAGGGAATCACATTCCTCATCTGAGCAGTGACATTTAGGGGATTTTCCCTCTGGCTCATCAAGGTGGCTGATGAATTACCACTTATTAGGAAAGCAAGTTGTACAATGAGAGCTTTTTTTCCTTTTTTCTTTCTTTCTTTTTTTCTTTTTTTTTTTGAGACAGAGTCTTGCTCTGTTGCCCAGGCTGGAGTGCAGTGGCATGATCTCGGCTCACTGCCACCTCCGCCTCCTGGGTTCAAGAAATTCTCCCTGCCTCAGCCTCCCGAGTAGCTGGGATTACAGGCACCCAGGCCTGTTAATTACAAAAATTACCATGCCTGGCTATTTTTGTATTTTTAGTGGAGGCAGGGTTTTGCCATGTAGGCCAGGCTGGTCTCAAACTCCTGACCTCAGGTGATCGGCTGGCCTTGGCGTCCCAAAGTGCTGGGATTATGAGAGTGAGCCACCATGCCCAGCCAAGAGCTTCTTTTTCTAAATAGGATTTGGAATGTGATTTGAGAAATCAGAGTGTAGGGGTCTTTTGCTATGCTGAAAACAATAACTGCATTCCACTGGCTCTAAAACTTGAATGTAGTGTGTTAAACGCCTCAAGGAAAACACAATTAGTTTGTTGGTAGAGAGGGAGAGGATGCTGGTTACATGTGGTGAGTGCTTGGATAATTTTTTTATTATTATTATTTTTTTAGAAATGGTGCTATTTAAAACGGGACTTAAAAGAAAGAGAGGATTTTATCAGGCAGAAATGGAAGAGAAGGGCAATTTATCTCTTCACATGTTACACACATCCTTCTCATATCCTTTCATATATCCAACATGAAGAAATATTCAAATCCTAATTCTATGCCATACAATCAAAGAAAATCACAAATAGGGGGAAAAAAGAAAGAAGAAAAAGGAGAAGGAGGAGAAAGGGACAGGGAAAAAAATGGCAAAATGTGTGGGTTATTGTGGCAAAGAGAATGTAATAAAGAAGGAAGAATCATTGCCTTTGCTCTATTCTCTCATAACTTTGTCTGCTGTGATATATGGCATTTCAGACACAGCAAGCACCCTTGGGACGTGAAGAGTTAGAACACTAATAACAGCGAACATTTTTGAGTACCTTTTGTTTGTCAAGTGCTGTAGGTGCTTTTCATGCTTTAACTGGCTCTTCATAATGATCCTATGTGGTAAGCATTGGTAGTTTTCTCATTTTATAAATAAGAAAATTATGTCACAGAAAACTTAAGCTAAGATTACACAGGGCTATTACTTTTTAGAATCTAAATGCTTATAATCACTTACTATATTATATCACAAAAAAGAGCCAAAGATGGGTTGTAGCAAATTAAAAAAAAAAAGAAAGAAAGAAAGAGAGGGAGAGAGAAAGGAAGAAGGAAAGAAGGAGGAGAGGAGCGAAGAAGGGAAGGAGGGAAGGAAGGAAGGAAGGAAGGAAGGAAGGAAGGAAGGAAGAGAGGGATGGAGGGAGGGAGGGAGGGAGGGAGGGAAGGAAGGGACTCTTTTGTCCCTGGGTCAGCCCAAAGACTAGTTAATTAAAAGGGAAGACTTCTGACCTACCCCATTCTTTAACCAGGAGCAAATGCCTGGGATTCCACAGAACCTCCAGGGGCCAAGTCCCAGGATAAGTCTTAAGGTACATGGATCTGGCAACATCAAAGAAAACACTCTAGAAACACGGTAAATTGTGGCCGGTGGACCCCTGTGTTTTGGTAGGGAAATTCTAGTCATCCAGTCTCTGGAGAGCTTAGCTCAAGAGAAAGTAAACAAAATGTCAATGAGCCAAGCACTGACATAAGTCATCCCAGTGGCAGCAAATGCCATGATTTTGTTGGCTTATGGGTGGTTGATGAAAGGAAAACAACAGCACTTCTCTCAGGCCAAATAGATCTGTAACTCCTTTCCCCTGTAGAAACCAAGTCACCAGAGTGGTAGGTAGCTTCTTAATATCACCTCCTGATATTCAAGCTTTTGTATGATCCCCTCCTCTTGGATTTACTGACTCACTTCTAATAAAGAAAATACTGAAGAAGTAAATAAGATTATGGCAAAATAGTGACTTCCAAGATTAGTTTATACAGATGCTGTGACTTCTGTCTCAAGTGCTCCTAGTTTCTTTGCTCACTCTGGGGAAAGTCAGCTACCATGCTGAGGCAGCCCTATGGAAAGGTCCACGTACGTGAACTTGAAAGCAAATCTCCGGAGGCTGCCAACAACCAGATGTATAAACTTTGAAGTAAA
Source organism: Colobus angolensis palliatus (assembly GCF_000951035.1). Classification (NCBI taxonomy): domain Eukaryota; kingdom Metazoa; phylum Chordata; class Mammalia; order Primates; family Cercopithecidae; genus Colobus; species Colobus angolensis. The sequence goes on along the minus strand of NW_012120709.1, from coordinate 1,517,278 downwards.
TGCTTCTCCAGTTGAGATCATAGCCCCAGACAAGAGCTTAACAGCAACCACATGAGAGACCTTGAGACAGAGGCATCCAGCTAAGCCACTGCTGGATTCTGATCCCATAGAAACTGAAATAATAAATGTTTGTTGTTTTAAGCTATTAAATTTTGGAGTAATTTTTTATGCAGCAACTGATAACTAATACAGTTCTCAAGTTGGGAGAAATCTTGGGTTAAGAACACAACTTGTTTTATCTTCATTCAACAAAACTCCCCTTGTCACTTACTTCTAAGAATTCACGACAATGGGTTGTGCATCAGTAGTCATGCTCTTGGGGTTGTCTAGCACCAACAAACAGTCCTAACTTTGTGGCCAGATGTTACTGAGTTAACATAATTTGAGCTTCAGAATTAAATAAGCCCTGATATAGACATATGTTCTTATCCCTTTGTATTCATTTAAGCAACAAAGACCCAGTTAAATGAAGCAAATTATCTAAAATCACAGTTAGACAGCAGCAGATACTAGTCATAAGTATTCACTGAAAACCCACCCGTTTTTTTTACTTGGGGTCAAAACCCACTTCTCACTGTTCCATGTTCCTTCTGGAGATATGTGAGCCCATCTGTTCTATCTTTAGAAACTTCATTGTCCTCCATCTCAGTGACTGATGCCACCATCCACTTAAACATGCACCCAGAAACTGAGGAGTCTTTCTTCACACCTCCCTTTTCCTCACAGCTCCATCTCAAATTTAAATCCAAAGACTGTTGAATTGCTTCAAAAAAATCTCTCAGTCAAACCCACCCACTTCTGTCTATCTCCACCATCTACAACCTATATTACCCAAAAGGGGCTAGTCTATGTTTTGGTAACAAGTAAGCCCCAAATCTCAGTGTCTTAACAAAAATTTGTTTCTCTCATGACAACTCAAGACATGTCAAGCATCCCTCCTCCATCTTGGGGCTCTGCCCTGTGGGAGTCAGGATCCCCATTGTCACTACAGCAAGGGAAGAGAGCAACAGAGCCAACTCACCTATTGCCTCTACCCAGAAGTGACACACATCAATACTGCTCCTACACCACTGGTTAAAACTAGTCACATGAACCAGTTTAATTCCAAGGGACACTGGGAAATGCATAGGAACAGCTGGATATTTGGTGAGTACCAAATGTCTCTATTTCATCACCCTAAACAGAGATACCATCATCTCTGTCTTGGACCTCTATGATACCCTCTTTAGTGGTATGGCAGCATCCACTCTTACCCATCACTTAGCTCTTCTTTTTAGAGCAGTCATTTTGACTGAAGATCTGAAAGGTCATCATTGGCTTCCCATTGTTCTTCAGATGTAAACACAATTGCTTAACATAGTATGCAAAGCTATGGTCTGGCCCCTGTGTGTATATCTGGACTGTCCTTGCTTCACGCTCCCTTTTAAACTCCACTGCTTTGCCCATCACAGCCATACCGGCCTTCCAGTCCCTCCAACTGGCTGTGCTCTCTCCTGTGCCAGCCTCATCGATAAAGGCAGGTCTGGGTTTGAAGACTGAAATAGGTGATGAATAAGTCTTGTGTTTTTTTGTTATTGGTGGTTAAACATCAGTTTACTTACTGGCTCAGCAAATAAGAGTGTGAAGTGTATATACAAGATAAACCCAGAGAAGGATGGACATTGCTACCCATTTGCTTCCTAATTCCACCTAGGAGGCATAGAGGTTGTGTTGTGAATTGAACAGTCAGTGAGGAACACGTCACGTCAGAGGGGCTCAGCATGAGGCTGCGTACTATACTGTTCTTCCTGGGGAGGACTACATTAGAACACAGCATCTCATCTGTTACTACATAAAGAAATGTTTGCTGCCCACGAATTACACCCATTTATTTCTGTGTTGTCAGGCCTTGCATACCTTTTGTCACAGGATCTTTGCATGCCCTCTTTTTCTTTCCAGGAGATTCATCCCTTCTGTCTTCAGTCATTTCTGACCTCTTCATCCCCCATCCTATGTTCTTATAGCACCGGTTACCACCCCTCCAGAGCATTGCCACATTTGCAATTCTGTAATTATTTGTGTGTTATTTAATTGTTCACAGTCTTTTCCATCACACTATAAACTCCTGAAGGCAGGAATCAGTTCTGGTTTTGTTCGTTAGAGGCCCCTGTATAGTGCCAAAACATGGCAGCTCTCAAACAAGATTTCTTGAATAAATGCATTGAGAAGATAGAGCTTTCCCTATATCTCCTTTTTTTTCAATCCAGTATTCATGAATCTATTATTTTAAATAATCTTTTAAAACTCAAATCTCATTATGTCATTTTTTTTTGCTGAAAAGTTCTCAATGATTCCCTGTCACTCAATGAGGAAGTCTAAGCTGTGTGACATGACCTATAAATAGGGTGGCCATATGTCCACGTGTACATGTTTGAACCTGTGGTTATGGTATAAAGTGTCCTCTTTTAATTCTCAAAAGCATCCCAGTTTGGATGATACATTTTATGGTCACTCTATACAAAGTGACTTCCAATATCTGGCCCCTTATTGACTTCTTAAATCTTTTTGCTTTACAGTTTATGCACACACAACACTGAACTGCTCACAGAATTCTCTGCCAACCACCATGCTGTTTCTCACCTCCAGGCCTTTGCTGGCATAGTTCCCTTGGGCCAGAATTCCCTCTCCTCCCTGCTGACACATTTTGTATAATTTAGCTCATTTCCTAACCCCTGGAGAAAGCCTTCTCTGACTCTCACTTCTAAGGCCAAGTCAGGAACCTCTTTCCTTAGATCTACCCAGTCCCCCAATCCTCTATACATTATGCCTTAATTGCATTTTCACATTGAATTATAAATGCTGGCATGTGTCTGTCATCAGTCCCCACCCCAATGCGCATGCAACACTTGCCCTTGAGGAGGGACAATATGTTACTCATCTTTCTGTACACACAGCACATAGCTGATGCACAATCATTACTGATTGAACAAATACGTGTTTTTGAAGATTTTATTTCTCAACAAATGAGATTTTGTGGATAGGACATTTATTTTTCTAACTTTATTAATCTAAATCATTTAGAACTTTTCATCTGAATTTCTACTCAGCATGAGCAACAGTGATACCCCCACTGAGTTAATATAATTACAGCCAAAAAAAAGAAGCCTCATGTTTTAACTACCCCCACGTATCCTTATGATGGACTTTCTAAAATAATGAAACTAGCTCTCATACTTCCAGGCTTGTCAACTTGATTTGGTCCAACTACTGCTGTTACTTGTTCTACTTCTTTTTCTTCCTCTTCTTCCCCCTTCTCCCACTCCCTCTCCCCTCCCCTTCCACTCTCCCACCTTCTCCTCCTCTTCCTCTCCTTCTCCTTCTCTCTCTTTCCCTGATGAGAATACTTGGACTCTAATTCTAACTCTTGCCTCACCCTGTCCTGCCCTCCTCCTTCACATCCTCCTGTCTGCTTCCCCGCTGCGATCTCCTAAGTTTCGTCTGCAAAGCACGTGAGTGCACCATATCACTCAAATAACTTACACATTTTTTTAACCTTTATAGTAAACTTAACTTAGATGCTGCCTGTTTTGTCAGCCTTGCTAAACTAGATTTCTCAGAGGAATTATTTTTTAAATCCTTAAGTTTGAACATCATTCCCCTAAGAAGAGACATAATAAATAACGTTTCTGCTGAAAGTGTGAAATAGTGTCTCATTGCTAAAAAGAAGAAGTTTCTGGGAAAGAGTCTTAGATTTTGACTCAGACCCTAATTTGTGTCTGGCTTTGTCACTGTCTACATCTGCTCTGATGGCCTGTCCACATACCTGCTTGAGCCCATGTTTCTTGGTCTATAAACAGAAATGAGAAAATATGCCTCACAGAGCTGTAGGGAGGATCCATTGGGAAGCTGTGTATCAGTATTTCTCTAAATAATGTCCTTACGAAAGGAAATATTTTCAGGGAATCTGCAATGTTGATGTAGATTGTTTTTATTATAGTGTTACATACATATGAACAAAATTAACACTGGGTATACATTTTTAAGCTTATAGCTCTTATAAAACTAGAACTCAAAATCAATTTGTAAATTGTATATATAAAACATTTGCACATTAAATGTAAGTCAAACTACAAACTACGACGAATGAAATTATCAAGGATAATTTACTGAGATAGCTGATTGATTACCAACTCTAAACTTTCATTCCTAACAAAAATTTTATAATCTGCACCTCAATACCCTGCCCCCTTTATTTTGTAAAATCTCTGAGCTCTCATGTATTAAAGTGTAACACAGAAACAATTAAACTACATAGCAAAGGACCTTATAATAATACCATATAACAAAGACTCAGAAGTCAGTTGATGCATCTGACAAAAAGGGGAAATGGAAGGCCCTGAGTTTTACCACAAGGAATTGTTCAAGCCCTTTGGGTCAAGACTCCAGGGGGGAAGTAGTTGGACTGGCACTCAGATGAACTGTTTGTGCTAGGATCCTCCCTGTCCCCCTAGATATATTACCACAGGTAAGAGCTCAGACTACGGAATACAACCTAGGTTTTAATTAGATCACTGTCACTGTTAGCTCTACAGTTTACTTCACCTTTCTCAACCTCAGTTTCTTCAGCAGTAAAATGGGGAAAAATTAATTCTATCTTATAGGACTGTTATGAGGACTGAATCCAATAATGTATATGAGAGCCTCAGGAAATTGCATTAGTATCATGTTTAATGAAAAAGCCTCAGTGGTCCCTAGACAGACATGGAAGTAACTGGACCTTCCTCTGTCTCCTAGTTGCTGGAGTCCCTGTCATAGCTGGAGAGAAACTTCCTTCCAGCAGAGACTGCTGGAGGGAGCAGAAGCCCACAGTATCCTGGATCTGAGCTCCTGGGAAAATTTGGACCTGTGAATTTTGAAGCCTTGCTGAAGAGGATAGAGGTAGAGAAAACCTATATTTCTAAAGATTCCAGCTGTTTTTAGTGTTGTCATTGGTAGAGATGAAACCTCCAAAATAGTTCTTTCTCTGATCTGGGAAAACTCAATCAGGTTTTTTGGTTTTATCTAAATAAGCAAAATAACTTTCTGCTCTAATGGAGCTCTTTAGTGATCCTGAGGTTTTCGAGAGTTAAAAACACAGATTTTTAACTCTTGAGACAGGGAAGGTTACGCTTTGGAGAAGCTGCGTTACTTTAATTTGGGGGTGGTGGGGATGGATTTCAGCTAAGAGGAAAGAAAAAGCTGTTCTGGCTTCTGTATCCTACACAGCCAGGAAGGTTTGGAGAGGCTCTGGGGGGGAGCAGGAACAAGAGCTGATGGGACTGTGCGAGCACGACTTTGGAAGGTTCTGAGAACAAGCAGAGCCATTTGAACTAGGGGATGAGATGTGGTATGGAGTTAGGGAAAAGGCCATTCTCCCTGCCTCTTATGGGACCCAGAACCACTCGGGCCCCAGGAAAATGTACAGCTTTAGAAGTCCCTAGAGATGGGGGTCTGGCAATGGTGTTATCATGCTTATGATGGTGCTTCTGCCGTGGCAACAGGGAGGCTTCCCAAGCTGCAGGGAGCGACAAGAGAAAGTCGGAGCTGGAAAGCACACGCCTGTCAGTAAATGCAAGAACAGATCAGGCGGGAAGCACAAAGGTGGGTGTCTGTGAGTGGCTGGGCAACACTTTGAGAAGGGTTGGAGTCATGACACCATGTGGGTGAGATCTCAAGCCATTATAAGTTAGGCATTTAGAAGCCAATTTGATAAACAACCCATTCACAATATCAATACAAATGAAACGATCCACGAATCAATTTAGCAAGAAAGGTACAGGGTCAATGATAAAGAAGACTATGAAATCTTATTGACAGATGTGAAAAAAAATTCTGAGCAAATGAAAAAGATATACCATTTTCTCAATAGAAATTATTTATCTTTACTATAGTAATCCTTCCAAAATTAATGCAATCCCAAACAGAATCCCAATTTTTTGTCAGCTGCATAAAATAAGTTTAAATTTCTAATGGGAACATAAATATCTGAGATGAGTTTAAAAAAAAAAAGAACAAAGGATCATGAGGATAGATTTGCCTTATCCAGTATCAGATGTTTCATAAAGCCATTACAATAAAAATATAATGGCAATGACTCAGACTAGTAAAATAGAATAAAAAATTCAGAAAATAAATCCAAGTATATGTGGAAACTTAATATATGGCAAAGGGAACATGTTAATGAGAAAAGAAGTGTTTATTTTATTAATGCTGCTGACATAGTTGGCCATCCAGAAGAAAACATAGAGAAATTCTTAACTCTCACCGTACACAAAAAAAAAGATTCCAAGTAAATTAAAGAACTAGTGAAAAATTATACATTAGAACAAAATTTAGGATAATACTTACATAATGTTGAAGTAGGAACACTTTCCTATGTAAAATAAGAGATCCAGAAGCCATAAAGGAAAACACCAACATATGGTATTTGACTACATTTTCTTATTGTTAAAAGATTGAGAAGACAAAGTCAAAATACCAATGATATCCTGGGGGAAAATTTTGTCACAGATGTGATAGATATAAGGTTAATCTCCCTAATGTACAGAGCTCTTTTAATTTGTAAGAAAAGACAACTTCAACCCAGTACAAAAATAAGCAAAGGATAAGAGAATTCACAGCAGAAGAAATTTAAAAAGTCCATGAAAAGATGAGCTACCTCACTTGTAGTCAAGAAAGCATTAAGTAAGTTTAAAGACATCATTTTTGCCTATCACATGGGCAAAGAAAAAAAGAAGAAAACCAGAATTGGTAAACCTGGGAGAGATTTTCACTGTCCTATATTCTGGGAAGGCTTGAATTGCTACAACCTTTTGGAAAAGTAAACTAGAAATGTCTACTAAATTTAAAAATATGCAAACCCAATTATCCAATTCTGAAAATTCATCCTATAGAAATAAAATTGCCAGCACATAAGTATTTATGTTAAGAATGCTTATTGCCATTTTTGTTTATTTCTGGATGTATATTGACACAGAAATAGTTCAAATTATGGTATATCTTTAATAGGAAATATTATGCAGCTATTAAAAAACAAAATGGTCAGTATCTATTAACCCAGAGAGAATTCCATGATGTCTTGTTAAGAAAAGCAGGCTACAGAAAAATAAATATGGTTCTATTTTTATAAAAACAAGCACCAATCATCCTCCACCTCATGTATGTATGTGCACATTTTCATAAACAAAAAAGTGTGAAAGGTGTAACCTTAGGGGGTGGAAAATGAAGGAGATGGTGGAGACAGAAATCATTAAATTCTATGATGTATTTTTGATTATTTTGTTGGGTAGAGTGTTTATGTAGTGCTTCTCTATTAAAAGTATTAATAAATAAGATAATGTTTTCAAAGAAAACGTGACCTCAGAAGCTAATGGGACCTGGACTTGAGTCAGGTACTATTGTTCTTACAGAGGAATTGAGAGGAAATGAATCTGACAGGAAAGAGGGGAAAGAAACAAGGGAGCGACTTCCCACTCCCATGCCACATGCTTCCATTTCTCCCTCTAGGAAACCCTTCTAGGGATGCTGCACTTGCTCTGCTGGTGGGCTGGCTTCACGGACTGCTGCCTCTCATTATCCAATTCCTTTCTTATAATTTCTAGTCTGCACACCGCCTACTTAGGTGGTCTAATTTAGGCCATGTGCACACATTTGGGGGATGTGTATGTTGCTGGTATATAACATTTTCACATTTAGATCCCTTTAATAATCTTCATTTGAATAGTAGTTCAGGCAAAGGAAAAAGAAACCATGTTTGCATTGATGTCTTTCAGCCAAACTCTACCACCCAGGAGCTAGCCAGTGTCTGGGGAAATTGGCCAGCCTGGACTCTGGCAATAAAACAGCCATTTATCCTAGGCCAGAAACAAACCTTTCCAGGCCTGAGGTAAATTTACATAGAAATAAAATTTAAATGAGGAAAATACTACTGGGGTGATGCTTTAAATTATTTACATTTGTTCATCTCCAACAGTAAAACAAAGCTTCAGGGATGCAGACCCATAGACAGTATCTTCCCACTGAAATACAGAAGAAACATTTTGATTTTACTACTGTTCTTAAATATTCTGGAAACCTAGCCAGGCATTAGAGACGATGGAAAACTATTCTTGCTTTTAAAGATATAGTTAAGTTAATTTGGTTGCTGTTGTTTTCATAAACAAAAAACTGTGGAAGGTGTAACCTTAAGGGGCAGAAAATGAAGGAGATGGCGGAGACAGAAATCATTAAATTATATGATGTATTTTTGATTATTTTATTGGGTAGAATGTTTATGTAGTGCTTCTCTATTAAAAGTATTAATACATAAGATAATGTTTTCAAAGAAAACATGACCTCAGAAGCTTATGGGACCTGGGTTTGTGAGTCCCACCCACCCCTGCCTTTCTAAAAACTCAAACAATCTTGAGTTTTTAGAAAGGCGGTGGGGGGACCAGGGAACATGACCAAGAAGAAATTTCATTTGTCTCTTCTTGAGATCTAAGAAAGGAAGCACATCCTTCTTAATGCCCTGTTTCTTGGGCTGACCACCTATCTGTTCAGAAGGTTGTCTCTAGAGAGCCAACTGTTCCTGCTGTGATTTAAGTCTGTCTTCTCCATTCCAGCAATGGGAGTTGGAGAGAGTTAATTAACTGATATGGTTTGGATCTGTGTCCCCACCAAATCTCATGCTGAAATGTAATCCCCATTTTTGGAGGTGGGGCCTGGTGGAAAGTGTTTGGATCACGGCGGTAGATCCCTTACTAATGGCTTAGTGCTATTCTCTTGGTGATGGGTGAGTTCCAGAGAGATCTGGTTGTTTAAAAGCATCGCACCTCCCACTTTCCGTTCTTTCCTCCCACTTTCACCATAGAATGCACTGGCTCCTCATTTGCCTTTCATTATGATTGTAAGCTTCCTGAGACCTCCTCAGAAGCTGAGCAGATGCCTGGCGCCATGCTCCCTATACAGTCTGCAGAATCATGAGTCAATTAAACCTCTTTTCTTTATAAATTACCCAGCCTAAGGTATTTATTTCTAGCAAGAATGGCCAAATACACTAGCCTTATTATTTTTTCCTCACCTGAAACTTGAGCTGAGTAAGGAATTCTTGACTGTCAATGAATCTATAGAACCCTGTTCACAGAGAAGTACATTTGAGAATCAAGAAAAAATCATTTATAAAATGCAGGGGACCCAAATGTTTGAGACTTGCCCAGAGACAGCAGATAATCAATGGCAAAATCAGACCCAAAACTGCTGCCATCCTGAGTTAGTTGCTGCTGCTTGCTGCTTAGAATCATTACCTGACTTTGCTAGGTGAATGAAGATGAGCATTCTGAGCAGAAAGATCATTGTATACCTAGAAAAAGGTCTGAAACGGCATAAATGTTTGGGGAGTTTTGGAAATTTGATACAAGCAAGACAGAGGCATAAGGACTGTGATGGAGCCATTGGATAGTAGGCTAGAAATCAGCCTTGTAAGCAGGATACAAAGTTTGGACTTGGTATTTGCTGCTACTCTTTAAATTACAAGCTAAAGAAACCCAAGACCAAACGCAGCTAAGTAATGGTAATAACAATAATGGCTAACACTTAGCAATGTTCTAAGCTCCCTGTATGCATTAACTCATTTGGAACTCATTACAATCCAGTGAGGTGGATGTATTATTATGCCCATTTTAGAGATGAGGACATTGGTATTCAGAAAGGTTAAATAATTTATCCAAAGTTACATAGCCATTAAGTGCCAGCACTGGATTCTAACAGAAAACATATTGACCCCTGTGATTGGTAAAGTCCACGAGTAAAGCCCACTTCATGCGCAACTAAATCATCCAGGAACTCAAACAATTTCCTAAGGCTCTGTCTTGACTGGGTCAGCTTCTTTTCATGCACTGTCTTCATATGTGGAGAGATTCTCCCAATGCAGAGAAAAAGAAACAACTCGTATTTCAGAGCAAGAGTGAGACCATTTCCCTCCCAACACATACATGAAAGTTCTTCTTGGCCTCTTCTTGCCCATTCTGAAACTCATCACTGTGGCCAGGTGCAGGGGGTGCATAAGAAGGCAGTTGGAGCTGGGCCAACCACACGAATTGGGCTCTCATGAAAAAAAGATCCATTATCGCAAGAGGTGGGGTGTCACCAGATAGATGCCCCATCAGAGGATATAAAGAGGGGAGGGCACAATAGAGTTTGCACTTTAGAAAAAAATGGTGTCGCAAATGGATTAGAGGCACGTAGAACTGGAGACAGGGAGGCCAGCTAGAAAGCTGACCAGGTTTTCCAGGTGGGAAATTAACCTGAGGCTGTGGTGATGGCAAGAAGGGAATAGAGTCAAGAGGTATGTAGGAGATAGACTTGCCTTTAGGCCTGGAGGAAGAAGAAGGAATCAACGGCAACCCCGAGGTTGTGGTATTAACTGAAATTGAGAAAACAGGAAGTTGAGTAAGTATTCAGGGGAGAGGGAAGACAGTATTTAAGCTCATTTGGGGATGTCTTTGCATTTGGTCTGCCTTTCCTGCTAGACAGTAATTTCTATGAGCCAGAGACCCCATCTGCCCTGTTCACTGTAATATCTGCAATGACCATGTAGCACCTGGCACATATTAGGCACTCCCCTATTAAATGCACAAAGAAAGGTGTCTACCTGATATCCAAGTGCAGGCACTAATTACGTTGTTGGAAAGTCAGAAGAGATGCCTGGCCCCACAGTGTAAATTTGGGGGTCACAGGGATATGGGCAATAGAGAAAAATGGGGGCATTAAAGAGATAGTTCAGAGTGAGTGTGGAAGAAGAGAGTGAGCATAGAATGCCTGCATGTAAGGGGCTAGCAAAGGAAGATGAGCCTGGGATCTGTTGGAAAGTGAATGATGAGAGAAGGAGTAAAAGAAGCCTAGGGTGGTAACAGGGTAACTTGGTGTGGAAAGGGAGAGTTGACAGTGAAAAGAATGTCCACTCTTCCACTTGCTAGCTGTGTGAACTTGAGCAAGTTGTTTCACATCTGTGTGCCTCAGTTTTCCCCTTTTAAAATGACAAAAATAATACTGCCTATCTTAGGTATAGTTGTGAAAAATTTTTAAAGTAAGTTATTTTTTAACTTGTAAAGACACAGTACTTGTCTCAATATTTACCTAAGGAGTAATGAGTCATACTGAATACCATACCGGGGCCAAGCAAGACACAGACTAAAATGTGCCCGCTAGATTTGGCAAGTTGGATAGAGTTGGGCCTATACAAATGAACAATCTGCAAATCTGGGAATGAAAGCCAGATTGGATAAATTGAGAATGGGAGGTAAGGAAGTAAATACATTATCCACTGTATTTTTTTTCTCCTTGGCAAGTAGCAACAGCTAATATGTTTTGCTTATCCATCTTACTTACTGCTTATCTCCCTACTAGAATGTAAGCTTTATGAGGACTGTGACTGGATCTGGCCCATGTGCTTAAGAGCATGTGGGCACACAGTCTATGTTCAACAGAACCTACTGAATGACAGGACAGGACAGATGGATATGGTGGACTGGTGGGACAGGAACTAAGACTTTTTATCATAGCATCCCCTTCCCCCAGTAGGTTTTCCCCTATGGCTACATATCAACATTGCCTGCAAAGTAGTAATTTTAGCACAGATTCCCTAGGTCTCCCTCGCCAGACATGCTCTGAAGATACGTCTTTGGTTGAGGGTGTGGATCAGGCCCAGGGGGTGTTTTTTTCAAAAACTCCCCTAGTCATTAGGACACACACCTGGCATCACAACTACTGCCCTGTACCATAGTTTGTGATGCATAACTTAATATGGAAATAAAAAGAAACAAAAGTTATTCAAGCCTTCAGTCATCATTTCTCCCCTCTGGATCTTAATCAAATTCATATTTTTTCAAGTGTGTTTATATTTGACAACTGAACAACTTAATAAAAAATTCCAAGGGTAACAACTCAAAGAAATTCTATTACAACAAAGTCTGGGTAGAAGGAATGGATTGGGCCTTGAGAAGAAAAGAAAATGCCCAGAGCCAGTTTCTCTGTGGCCATGTAAGCCAGCCATCAATCACAGCTCACACCTGCCTTCCGCTCTGCACAAAGGGACCAATTGAGATGTGTCTGCGCCCCCACCATGGGAGGCATGGGAGCCTGGACAACGCAGGCTCGGAAAGGCAGGAAAGCATGACAGATGTGACAGAGAATTATACCAAGTTGACTAAGCGGCTAACAGGGAATTCTCAGAAACTTTGGGCTAGCGTTGAATTCTAAGAACATACAGAAATACATGTTCAAAGAACGCATGAAGTGAAATTTCTCAGGGAAACGGAAAAAAAAACATTTTTTTTTTTTTTTTGCCAGCGAAAATCGTAGAATCTGGTCACTAAAAATAGAACATTCGGGAATAAAATGAAGAGGATCTGTTTTATTAGGACTGCATCTTACGTATGTCTCTTTGATCGGTCTGTAACTGATTATGCCCTCTGGCCTTATCTCCCATGATGTGGCCTGGCCTCGCCTAGTCACAGAGAGCCTACCCTCTGACGGCACTGACTTTCCCACTTTTCCCACGACAAGCAGCACATGCTGTTTCACGTTTCTGTGCTTGAAAAACGTTTCCCCTTCTCCATGCAACAAAAGCTGACTCATCCTTCCAGACCTACCTCTGATGTAGCCTCTTTTGGGGAGACTTCCCTGATTGCTCGGGCAGAGGGAGTTAGCTCCTTGCTCTTCTCTGCACTTGTGCTCCTTTGCTCAATGTCAATTCTGTGCAATATCAAAATCTCATGTTGTAATTATTTGTTTATTCCATCCTTCATTAGGATGTGGCTTTTCACGAATGGAAATCATGTGTTAAGCAATTTAATGGCTACTGCCTATGTGCTAGATGATAATATTTGTTTCTTTTCCATACAGTAATCCTGCAAAGCATAAGATTTCCATTTTACAAATGAGAAAACTGATTCTCTGAGTGTTCAGGTAAAGTCCCTGAGGTTAAGTAGTTGATAAGCATAAGCTGTATGACTCCAAAGTCAGGGCTTTTTCTACTATAATACACTGTCTTTCTTTAGCTTCTTTGTATGGGCACATGCTTGGTGCCAAACAAATGAAAGAATGTCATTTATACTAATTTTTATAGGAATTATAAGAGCAGGACCATGTCTTTTCCTTTCAATCCATCCCTGGGACTAGTTCAAGGTATTCAAGGTATATACACTCTAAGCTCCCCCCTAAATATTTTGAATGAGATGGCTCAAAACGTGTATAAACAGATTCCATGCTACCAAGCCTATATAATTAGTATGTGATTGTTGGAAACAAGTGGGTATATTAGCCAGTTGCCTCTATAAAAAGAGCAACTCTGCATCAAATATGTCAAAAGGAAATCCCTTCCCAATATTAAAATGCATAGTCATCAACAACCGTATCCAACAGGCAAGCCATTTCATACATATAAGTACACCTTTCAAGTATCAAGTTCTAGTCAGCTTGCTAGGATATGGTTTTACTTCCCATCAGATCCTCCATAGCCTTACAGAGACCCTGGTAGAGAGGAGACAGTAGTAACAATCTTTCATGTCCACATCAACTTTCTCAGTTTTTCTGTGAAGATCTCTGGGGTCTTGCCCAGTTGTAGGTGAGAAAGTTTGGTAAGAGTTCACATTCTTTTGAGGAAAATATTGATTCCAACATTACCTCATAACCTTTCCAGTGACTCCATATGCTGAAGTTGGTTTGTTTTTAATGCAGCAAACACTTACTTAACTTCTCCTTCTTTCTCTCTCTTGGAAGAGAATATAAGCCCAACTCAGCATTTCAAAACAAAATGACAGCTTAGCTGCCATATAACTGCATATACTTTAGATACAGGATTTTTATGCCAGGCAGCTGGCCCATTCACCCTACAGTTACCATGGCCTTTTTTAAAAATATAATCCAATCATTTTAATTGCCTGTGGTTTGGCCCTGGCCTAGTGCTCCATTAAGTAACCAATTTGAGAGCCCAGAGAAATGGTTTAATTGTGAAATGTAGCATTCATTCTCATTTTTCAGATTCTATTTCTATTTTAAGTTAGATGATAAGAAAGCAAAATTCCTGGGCCATATTATGATCTGAATTCATTCCTTCATTCAACAGATATTTACTGTGCATCTCCAAGGAGCAGCAGATTCTGGGGTCAGGAGGTCAGACTCTGGAACCAGACTGTGAGTTTACCTTCTAGCTTCTTTATCTGCTAGTTCTATAACCTTGGACAAAGTTTTTTTGTTTGTTTGTTTTTGTTTTTGTTTTTCTGAGACGGAGCCTTGCTCTGTCGCCCAGGCTGGAGCTCAGTGGCCGGATCTCAGCTCACTGCAAGCTCCGCCTCCTGGGTTCACATCATTCTCCTGCCTCAGCCTCCCGAGTAGCTGAGACTACAGGCACCCACCACCTCGCCCGGCTAGTTTTTTTTTTTTGTATTTTTCAGTAGAGACGGGGTTTCACCGTGTTAGCCAGGATGGTCTCGATCTCCTGACCTCGTGATCCGCCCGTCTCGGCCTCCCAAAGTGCTGGGATTACAGGCTTGAGCCACCGCACCCGGCCTGACCTTGGACAATTTACCTAACCTTAGAGCTCCACCTCTGTCCCTCTCCTATAAAAGGAGGATAACAACAGTATCCACTACAAAGGGCTATTTTGAGGCTCAAATGAATCATTAGATATAAACACTTAGAAGAATTCCTAATGTTTAATACATTTTAGTTATTATCATTGTAATTATTATCCTATTATTATTATTACCATAAGTCACCATAAGTCAGACATGGTACAGACTTGGTATGAGGTACTGGGGATACAGAAGTGAGAAAAGTACATCAGTTCCTGGCCTCAGGGAGCTTATGTCTAGTGGGGAAGACAGACACTAAATAACGACACCAGTAAATAAGTAAATGTAAACTATGGTAGGTAACCGTGTGAAAGGTAGGAATGTTTACCTACCATAGTTTACCATACTCACTCACTGGTGTCATTATTTAGAGTACAAGGTGCTCTGAAACCCTAAACAAGGGGGCCTGTCCCAATCTGAGTAGGAGATGATGGCTCTTTTGATGGAACAGAAACTGAAAGGAGGAGCAGGGTTAACTGGATGAAGGTGAGTGGACTCCTGGGAGGACTACTGCAGGCAGAGGGAGCAATATAGCAAAGTGGTTAAGTGAAAGGCCAGTATGGCTGCAGGCCAGAGGGGTTGCTTGCGGGAAGTGTTACATGCACAGACTTCTGTTGAGGTTGTTGACAGAATAACTATAGTGTCGTTTTTAAGCTGTAGCTCTAAAAAATGGTTTAGTTCTACAAACCATTTCCAACATTACTTTTCTTTTTCCACGTTGACACAGCACTGAGAGCTATGTAAGCACCATGTGCTCCCTTTTGGGCTAACCACAAATAAAGTCGGGATTTAGTTTACTGGCTATAGCTGCAAGAATTAGGTCAAGTCAGGTGCCTTGTAACATCTATTCCCTTACTCACTTTATGAGGTTCTATTTTTATCCCTTATTTCCTCATTTTATTTTGAAATGTTAAAGGCCTTTTACGTCCTTTTGGAAGTTGGCAGGATATAAATCCCCAAATACGTAAAATAAAATATATTGATTATGAACAGCTTAATTGGCTGGAGCCTGGTTCAGGAGAAAGAATGTAGTTGCAGGTATGCGGGGCCCACAAGGAGAAAGACCTTGAAAGGGTGTTTGCAACCTTTCTTTGGGATTGCTTCCTATTTGAAATTGCCAATGTCATGACTCAAGGGGAGGGAGTTGTGGAAGAGGAGGCATCCAACATAACTCACTTCCATTGGCTTTCTTCATTTGAATGTCGCCAGATTTCAATGTAAGCGGTGTATTAGCACTTCGGAGCTTCTAGAAGGGAAAAATGTGTATGCTGAGCCTCCCAGATTTGTTTGGTTTGTCAGTTGTTTTCTGGGCTTGCTTTTTCAAATAGCTGATGCGTTTGTCTGCAAGACAAAGAAATGAGAACAACAGGGAGTTTTGTTTGTGGTTCTGTGAATCTGGCCTCATCAATTACAGCTTCCAGAGCAGTCTGATGTTAACCTGTCTGAAAGCAACAGGGAGAATAGCAAAATTCTTTGGCCACACTTCATGCTTTTCCCTCAGCTCTCTACATCTAGCCCTTCTTCCTGCCACCAACTTTCCATAATCATTCATTCAACAAGTATTTACAAAGTACCTCTTAGGATGCCAAGTATTTCGCTAAGGGCTGGGGATAGCATGAAATCAAACCTACCTGCCCATCTCTCCTTTGCCTTCTTTCCACATCCCCCCAAATGAAGGCTTAAAAACTTACATCTTCTCCAGTATTTCCTCCTGAAGCACAAGAGAGACAAGAACAGGCTTGCCCAGCTTGAAGAGGAAGATTATGTGAAAGATCCCACCATGAAGGAAGTCCCAGAATACATGATTGCAAGGAAGAGGTAGGGAGTAGTGAATGGGAAGCACATTCATGTCTCTACCTTTTCTTTCTTTGGTAATCTACTTCCAGTAGAGGAGAAAATGGAGATCTCATGTGGACTTAGAAAAGTCTAAGCTGAGAGGCCTGATTTGGAAATAATGAGATTATTCTGATAATAAGAATGAACATCTACATGATTATTTAAAATCCACAGAGGGCTTTTATATGCACAATCTCAGTGAATACCCAAAGCACCCCTAGGACAGGTGTTAGGATCGCCTTTTCCTAGACAGGAAAGGGGTTTGGGGAAACTTGGCCTTACTGCTGGAAATTAACCAACTGGGGCTTTAACTTCTCCCTCCCAGAGCTTTGCTTCTCTCTCTCTCAAATCCAGGGCTTAGAGCAAGCACAGTGCTACCACAATTGAGAAAAGACTGCCTTGTACAAACTTGCACATAATATCTTAACTCAGTCTTTTTCCAACACAGGCAGCCTTCAGCTTTATTTAAAGAAGGAAAATCCTGTGAAAAGGAATCATGAGCCTAATCAACAGAGAAGGAAATGGAGGTTGGGAAAAATTAAGCAAGTCGCCTCAGGTCACTTAGCAAGAAGTACTGGAGCTGGAATTTGATCCCCAGTCAGTCAATCTGACGCCAAAGTGCAGAAGCAGGAAAGGCCCTGCTGCCCTGGCAGTGAAGGTAGAATGAAGCCTGCATCTGTCACCATGCAACAGACAAAAATATTGTGCTTAAGCCAAGAATCCTGGGTTGGAATTTCAGCTATGTCACCTCCTAGCTGTGTGACCTTGGCCAAGTCATGTAACCTCTCTGATCCTTTAGCTATAAAATAAGGAAGACAGGGTTGTAATGTGGATTAAATATAATAATGTGTCTGCATCCAGTGTACATACACTAAAACTCTACACTGGGCACGGAGGTTCCCAGAGGATGATAAGTTACAGCTCACAGACTAAGAGAGAATACAGCAAAAAGTACAGATACCTGTGGACAAGTGCCCTTTGGAGTAGGCAAACATTGACTAAAATCAATCAGATGCTTTAATCCTGGGTCTCCCCAAACTACTTAAGTCCTCACAAACCAATGGGTGCTTTCAGGGCTAAAAGTTAGCTGCAAAGCCCCAGGCCGACACTGATTACTAAAACAGGTGCTTAGTGCTGTGGCAAGGGAGTGGCCTTTCTTCTTCTCCCGGGAACTCAATATGGCTGGTCTGGCTGCATTTCCCAACAGCTGCTGAAACTTCCCAAATGCTGACATTTTACCCAGTCCCTATAACATACTTATATAACTTTTCCGATCTATTTATTTTGCCTACATTTCCACCTAAAGCTTCTGATCTTTTAAAAATTATTAGATGCATCAGGATTCCACTCATCCCCTCAACAAAATATCAGTTGAGTCCCTGCTACATCCCAGAGCAATTTAGAAAAGAGGAACTGGCACATGACACAACTTTAAAAACCACCAAAAACTTACATTTTGTAAAGTGGTAGGACACAAAGTGCAACACTGTGCAACGCTGTTTTCTGGGTCGTTTCTTTACAAGCATATACACTTCTTCCCTTGTGTTTGCATAGTTTACATCTAGGAGCAGCTTGATTATTTTGCCCAGTCTTTCTATGGCCATCAACATTCTTAACTTTCCTAAAGGTTAAGTTAAGTCCCTTTCAAAGACAGTTTTATTGTCCTACTTCATTTTAGGGAAGAAAATGCTAGAAAGCTCTCAGATTACTGGTGTGTTGTGTGGCTTTTTTTTTCCTGAAATGTAGCAATATAGAGTACCTTGTTTAGTATCCACATAACTACAACTAAATCACACTGATTCAAACAGTTTTAACAAAGTGCCTCCTGTCACGCGGTAACTTTGCTCTTGCAGTCTTCCACTTCTTTGGTTAAATTCAAAAGCACAAACTCAAAATTCAGCTAAGGGCTTTCATCAAGAAAAGAGCTTCTAAGTACTCATGACATTCAAATTGTACAGGATGCAGCTTTGGGGAGTGGTGTACTGTGTTTTCAGCAGCAGCAAGATTTGTTCCTTGAGAATACATCTTGTACCATGTTCACTAAGCCATCAAAGTAAAACAAGAAGGAGAAGGGAAAAGAAATTAACAACAGGACCGGGTAAGGTTGAACATTCCAAAACAACCAAGTCTCCCTCAGCATTTGCACAGAGGCTACATCCCTAGACTCTAGCTCCAGTACTCCCTGAGTGTGAACAAATGGTTTCCCACAGGTCTAGCTCAGATCATTCATTACGGCCACCCTTCCAGGCACCTGAATGAACACATTGTGTTATTCTCATCCTCAGAGTCTCTTAAAATGTTTGAATCTCTTTTTTGAGAACTTTTCTCATCAAAAACCTTCAAGGTTCAACTCCTTCAATATGATTCTAACCATCTTTTCCTATTTCCCAATCCTTTCCCATTGTTACCCAAAATTTTGGTCCAGTTAAACTATCAGCATTACTTGACCACAGCCCAAAGTTCACTGCTGTTGATTCTTGGCCTTGTTTCTCCCTCTGTCTGTAACATCCCTCCTCCTCCTCTGGCCATTGAGCCTGTAAAACCCTATCCGTCCTTCAAAGGCCATCCATTGCTACATTCTGAACAAAATCATTTGAAATCCTTTGAACCTGATGTGATTTCTACATTTTTATCACTTCATTCCAGTCCTATAGTATTTGCCTTCTCATGTGGCATTTCTCATTCTGCCTACGCTATTTTAATTCCCTTGAGAGAAGAAGCCATATCTTATCAAGTTTTTAACCTTCTAATACATGGCCTGAGATCCTGGCCCAGGATAAAGTCCAAGTTTTGTGATATTAGATAGCGCTACAGCATACCTTTCCTACTAGAACATGTACAAATATAATCTTTTTCTGTTCTCTGGTATTGCGGAGAAAATAAAGACTTGAGTAGGACATAGAGGAGATAATTAGATAGCCTTGGATAAGTCAGACTGGAGAAGTGAGGGTATAGGAATCCTGTTATAGCCTTGGGGTAAACTGTTGACTTTGCAGATATGCCTCTAGGAATATAGGTACATGGAGTTGCTGAGGCAGATGGCACTGCATGTGCCCAGTGTATAAAACACTTTACAAATGGCCACATCCAGGTCTCTTGACCATGCTGGAAATCTGTAGTCAGTGCAGGTTTTGGACATTCTGACCAGGGACAGAATTGTCAGAAGTGATTTTAAGACATGCTTTGCTGAAAAATGCACCAAAAATATTGCCCAGGAATATATATATATATATGTGTGTGTGTGTGTGTGTGTGTGTGTGTATGTATATATATGTGTGTGTGTGTGTGTGTGTGTGTGTGTGTGTATATATATATATGACATTGAAACAGTCATAATCTTAAATCTAAGCCAGGAAAACTGCCTAGACTGATCAGAAGAGGAGAAAAGATGGCTCCACCTCATTCTACCTAAATACAGCTTTTTAATTTTTTTAACAATATCTCCCAACTCCCAAATATACTTAGGTGCAGAGATGGTCATCTGAACTGGGCTATAGAAGTCTGGGTTCTAGCTTGAGATCCTACATTAAATAGTTAGGTTACTTTGGGAAAATGACTTTACCTATCCAAGTCCCACATTCTCAGCTCTAAATTCTAATAACCTGACATAAAATTTAGAAATGCTACAATTCATCTCAGTTCTGCTCCTAATTCATATGCGGCTGGATGTAGTCTCAGCCACTTATTCCTAAAGTATTTTCCTCCTTTGGCTTTTTTCTTGTATTTAATTATTTAATACCAGAGTTGCTACTCTCACTTCATTTTTTTTTTTTTTTTTCTAGCACACTAGAACCCTCTGGGACTATGACTGCCCACCCACTAAATTGTGTTCCTGGTTACAATTCCACAGGGAATTCTCACCCTTTCTGGGACTCTTCAGATCAACACACCATATGATGAAACTGTTTCTTGTGTTTCAAATGAACAAGAAGAACAGAAAGGATTCCATACGCTGAGGAATATCACATAAGTGGGAAACCACAGTCCAGGTCCCACCACCTCTTTCTCTTAATAACAAAACACAGGGAAGCCCAGTACTTGAAGAATGCGTAACCTTCACGGGCATTTGGCATAAGAATAAAAATCCACATGATTAGAGGATAGTTCTCACTTATACCTAAAATGCTATTATTAAGAGAAATAGTCCTTCAAAATCTAAGGACATGGATGGTAGTGTATTTGCAAAAGATCTACTTTTGTATATTGCATGATGGTGACGGATTTAACTTAAATGAAACCAATGCTCTTTAGGTGTCAACAACTGACTAAAAGAAGGCAGAAAAGAGAAGTACATGGATTTGGGGCTCAGAAAAGTGAGATTTTTAAAAGAAGCAATTGCTGTATTATGGCATTCAAACGTTGTAAAAAAAAAAAACAAGGATGCACGCTAACATTTTTTGAATGTCTAGTTACATGAAAAATCTTGAGATAATTGTTTTCAATAAGTTATGGTGTTGAATAGCCACAAGAACCTTATTTCAACCCCATTTTGAATTTGGGGAAACTAAAACTAAAACAAACATCCAAGTCCATACCACCTGACTTCAGAATCTCTGTTGTTTTTTCAACACCATATTATAAGTCCAGAATGTGGCCTCAAGAAATCTTCTATTTCAACCAGCCCTCCTTCTTCCCTCATGTTCATCCCCGCTCCAGGCATGACTGTTTTTATATAGTCATTGAGCTATGTCTGTCCTGTTCTTACAATCCTACATTTAAGACTTTCCATTACATTTGTTGATAACCCACTTCAAGGGCTAAAATCCTTTATGATGAACAGCCATTTCCATAAGTACCTAAATCCCTTTTGTTGCTATTTCAACTCAGTATTTTTACCCCCAGGTGTGATTCATTTATCCACGCATTTATATCTGACCCAAACATACTTTTCAAACTTAAATCTTACTGCTCCCTTTCGTGGATGTTTTAACATCTTTTGTTTAAAAATAACGTAAGAGGCCAGATGCGGTGGCTCACGCCTGTAATCCCAGCACTTTGGGAGGCCGAAGCAGGAGGATTAACTTGAGGTCAGGAGTTTGAGACTAGCCTGGCCAACATGGTAAAACCTCATCTCTACTAAAAATACGAAGTTAGCCGGGTGTGGTGGCACGTGCCTGTAATCCCAGCTACTCAGGAGGCTGAGGCAAGAGAATTGCTTGAGCCAACGAGGCAGAGGTTGCAGTGAGCCAAGACTGCACCATCGCACTCTAGCCTGGGTGACAAAGCGAGACTCTGTCTCAAAACAACAATAACAACAACAACAAAACTAAAAATAGAACTACTATATCCTCTAGCAATCCCAAACTTGTCATTTATCCAAAGGAAAGGAAATCAATATATCAAAGAAACATCTGTGTCTCCATGTTTATTACAGCACTCTTCACAACAGCGGAGATATGGAATCAACCTGTGTCTGTCAACTAATGAACGGATAAGAAAATGTGGCATATATACATAATAGAATATGATTCACTAATGAAAAAGAATGAAATCCTGTCATTCATGGCAACACGGATAAAATTGGAGGACATGTTAAGAGAAATAAGCCAGAAACAGAAACCTAAACACTGCATGTTCTCATCCATATGCAGAAGCTACAAGAAGTTGATATCATAGAAGGAAAAAGTGGAACAGAGGATACTAGAGGCCAGGAAGCATGAAGGAAGGGGTCATAGGGAGAGATTTGTTCAAAGATATAATTACAGCTAGATAGGAGGAATAAGTTAGAGTGTTCTATACTAGTGTAAGATAATTACAGTTAACAATATTATATAGTTTCGAATAGCTAGAAAGAGGAAACTGAATGTTCCCAATACAAAGAAATGATGAACATTTGAGATGATAGGTATACTAATTACCCTGATCTGATCACTATACAGTGTATGCATGGAAACATCATTATATACTCAATAAATACGTACAATTATTACATGCAAATTTTTAAAATAAAATTTAATTTAATGAAAGGAAAAAATAAATCCTAACACTTCTCAAAAGCCACGCCAAATAATTGCAACCTTTGCAACTTTGTCATTTTTCCTATGCCTGTTTCCTCTTCCCTCCCAGTCTGGAGGTTCTGTGAGAGCTGAATTCATGTCTGGTTCATCTGTGAATGCCCAGAAAATGCAGTAAAATATTTAATAAATGGTAGAGAAAATAATTTCTGGGGGGAGAAGATGTTTTCCTTTCTGTTAAAAACTTAAAGATACTTTTTAAATTTTGCCTTGCAGTTTATTTGCTTTCTCTTTTCAAAGATAAACTATTCATACACTCTTTAAAAATCTCTCTTGAGCTCACTTTTAAAATATGTGGTTCTTTTCTGTGAAACTGAAGAGGCCCTAAATCTGTCAGAGTAGTAACTGGGGAAAAAATGAAAATAGAATCACAGTATGTCAGAGTTAGAAGAAGCAAGGTAGCTTTACTGAAAGGAGAGAAGAAAATTGAGCCCCAGGCAGGTGGAGGAAACTGTGTGGGATCACCTAGCTGGTGGTGTTTCAGAACCAGGACTTTAGCCTGGGCATCCTGACCCTCAAACAGCCCCAAAAATCACATTGGACATGAAGGTTGCATATGTCACTGCATATATACAGTAAGAGAGTCATTTCTTTTGCTCTCAGTCTCTTGTAGTTTTAACACAGAATTCCAATTTGGCAAGGAAGTGACCAGACTTGTAGAATAAGGCCATTTGAATCCTAAAAACTTACGTGAGTACAATCCCAAAATGAAATATTTTCATCTTTCCTCCTTGGCCTAGTTTAGTGGGGCTGGATCAGCTATGTGACTGTGTCTATTTTGAAGGTCTATAAATCAAGAAGTGGAGAGAGGGCCTGTTTGCACTCCCCGATCAGATCTTCACCCTACTCCATTCTGTCCTGGGAGGCTGACCGATGTGGACTTTATCACTACACTTACTTTGTCCCCTGTTTTCCTGTTTGGTTTGGTCACTGGTATGTTTTGGCAAGTGATCAGAGGGAGGGAGAAAAGTAAGGTTGGGGTATTTATTCTTGTTGCTTCCTCCCCCTTGGGTAGCTGCACACTGTCCTTACCTTCTGAGGGCTCCAGTTAAGTGACTCTCAATATGCAGCTACCTTCTCTGGGTTCTGGTGACAGCTCTCTCCCTTTGTGTCCTCAGGGTGTAGGGTAGTAAAGTCTCTCCAATATGGCAAGCTCAGGAATACTGCGCTGTCCTTTGTTGGTTTCCTTAAACTCTGCCCACAATCCTATGAGTAGATTCTTCATTAAAGTCTCCTCCCAGTTTGAATATGTCATTTTTTCCCAAAGTCACTACTCTGAAAGATATACAGATTCAATTTCACAGAAAAGAACCAGATATTTTAAATTGGGCTCAAGAGGAATAGTTAAAAGGACATGAAGAGTTTATCTCCTTATGTATTCTCATTGCTAATCCCTTGTCAGATGGGTAGTTTGCAAAAATTTTCTCCCATTCTGTGGGTTGTCTCCTCACTTTGTTGGTTATATCCTTTGTTGTGCAGAATCTTTTTAACTTGATGTGATCCCATTTGTCCATTTTTGCTTTGGTTGCCTGTATCTGTGGGGTATTGCTCAAGACCAAGACCTATGTCCTGGAGAGTTTCCCCAATGTTTTCTTGTAGTAGTTTCATAGTTTGGGGTTTTAGATTTAAGTCTTTAATCCATTTTGATTTGATTTTTGTATATGGCAAGAGATATGGGTCTAGTTTCTTTCTTCTGTATATGGATATCCAGTTTTCCTAACACTATTTATTAAAGATACCATCTTTTCCCCAGTGTGTGTTATTGGCACTTTTGTCAAAAATGAGTTTACTGCAGGTGTGTGGATTGTTTCCAGGTTCTCTATTCTGTTCCATTAATCTTTGTGTCTGTTTTTATGCCAGTACCATGTTGTTTTGTTTTGTTTACTATAGTTCTGTAGTATAATTTGAAGTGAGGTAATGTGGTTCCATCAGCTTTGTTCTTTTTGCTCAGGATAACTTTGGTTATTCTGAGTCTTCTGTGGCTCTGCATACATTTTAGGATTGTTTTTTCTATACCTGTGAAGAATGTCATTGGTATTTTGATAGGGGTTGTATTGAATCTATAGATTGCTTTGGGAAGTATGGACATTTTAACAATATTGATTCTTCCCCAATCCATGAACTTGGAATATTTTTCCATTTTTTGGTATTCTCTTCAATTTCTTTCCTCGGTGTTTTATAGTTTTCATTACGCAGACCTTTCTTTTTTTTTTTTTTTTTGATTCAGTTAATTCCTAGGTATTTAATTTCACTTGCGGCCATTGCAAATGGGATTACTTTTTAAATTTCTTTTTCTCATTGTTCACTATGGGCATAGAGAAATGCTACTTATTTTTGTATATTGATTTTGTATCTTGCAACTGTACTGAATTTACTTATCATTTCTAATAGTTTTCTTGTAGTCTTTAGGTTTTTCCATATATAAGATCATATCATCTGCAAACAAGGATAACTTGAATTCTTCTTTTCTAATTTGGATGCCCTTTATATCTTTCTCTCATCTAATTGTTGTAGCTATGACTTCCAGTACTATGTTGAGTAACAGTGGTGACAGTGAGCATCCATGTCATGTTCCAGATAATAGAGGAAAGGCATTTGGGTTGTTCTCATTCAGTATAATATTAACTGGAGTCTGTCATATATGGCTTTTGTGATGTTAAGGTATGTTCCTTTTATCCCCTGCTTTTGGAGAGTTTTTATAATGAAGTTTTTATGTTGAATTTTATCAAGTGCTTTTTCAGCATTGATTGACATGATCATAAGATTTTTCATCTTTCATTCTATTGATATGATATACCACATTGATTAACTTACATATGTTGAACCATCCTTGCATCCCAGAAATAAATACCACTTGGTCATGATGAATGATCTTTCTCATTGTTGAACTCAGTTTGATAGTATTTTACTGAGAATTTTTGCATTAATATTTATCAGAGCTATTGGCCTGTAGGTTTCTTTTCTTTTCTTTTTCCTTTTTTTTTTTTTTTAATGTGTCTTTGGTTTTGGTATCATAGTACTACTGACCTTTAGAATGAGTTTGGAAGTATCTCCTCTTTATTTTTAGGAATAGGTTGAGTAGGGTTGGTATTAGTTCTTTAAATGTTTGGTAAAATTCAGTAGTAAAGGTATCAGATCCTAGGTTTTTCTTTACTGGGAGACATTTTATTACAGCTTTGATCTCATTACTTGTTATTGGTGTGTTCAAATTTTGGATTTCTTCCTGGTTCAATCTTTGTAGTTTGTAATATCTAGGAATTTGTCCATTACTTCCAGATTTTCCAACTTATTGGCATTTAGTTGCTCATAATAGCCACTAATGATCCTTTGAATTTCTGGAGTATCTGTTGTAATGTCTCCTTTTTTGTTTCTGATTTTTTTTTAACTTGGATCTTCTCTCTTTTTTTCTTAGTCAGACTAAAGGTTTATCAATATTGTTTGACTTCTCAAAATAAAACAACATTTTCCTTCATTTGTCTTTTGTATTACTTTTCACATTTCACTTTTTATTTATTTCTGCTCTGGTCTTTATCATGTCTATTCTTCTACCAAGTTAGGGTTTGGTTTGCTCCTGATTTTCTAGTTATTTAAAATGCATCACTAGATTGTTCATTTGAAGTTTTTCTTCTTTTTTGATGTAGGCACTTATAAACTTCCCTCTTAGTACTGATTTTACTGTATTATATAGGTTGTAGGATATTGTATTTCCATTATCATTTGTTTCAAAAAATTTTTCAATGTCCTTCTTAATTTCTTCATTTACCCACTGGTCACTCAGGTTTATTGTTTAATTTCCATGTATTTGTATAGTTTCCAAGATTTATCTTATTAATTTCTAGTTTTATTCCATTGTAGTCAGAGAAGATGCTTCTTATTATTTGAATTTTTTTGAATGTTTTAAGACTTGTTTTCTGACCTAAGGTATGGTCTATCCTTGAGAATGGTCCATGTTTTGAGGAAAAGAATGTGTATCCTGCAGCTCTTGGATGAAATGTTCTGTGAATATCTGTTAGACCTATTTGCTCTATAATGCAGATTAATTCTGATGTTTCTTTGTTGATTTTCTTTCTGGAAGATCTGTCCAATGCTGAAAGTGGGGTGTTGAAGTCTTCAGCTATTAATGTATTGAGGCCCATCTCTCTCTTTAGCTCTAATAGTGTTTGCTTTACATAGTTGGGTGCTCCAGTGTTGAGTGCATACATATTTAAAATTGTTATATCATCTTGATGAATTAACCCATTTAGCATTATAAAGTGACCTATATAGTGACCTTCTTTGTCTCTTCTTATAGTTTTTGTCTTGAAATCTATTTTTTCTGATATAAGTATAGCAACTGTTGCTCTTTTTTGGTTTCCATTGGCATGGAATATCTTTTTCCATTCGTTTATTTTCAGTCTATGTGTGTCTTTAGAGGTGAAGTGTGATTCTTTTAGGCAACAGATCAATGGATCTTGTTTTTTTCTATTCAGCCAGGCTTTGTCTTTTGACTGGAGATTTTAATCCATTTACATTTAATGTTATTATTGATAAGCACTTACTCCTGCCATTTTGTTCTTTGTTTAATTATTGTTTCATTGTCTTCTCTTTCTTCTTCCTTTTCTTCCTGTCTTCCTCTAATGAAGGTGATTTCCTCTGGAGATATGATTTAGTTTCTTGCTTTTTATTTCTTGTGTATCCATTGTATGTTTTTTGGTTTGTGGTTACCATAAGGCTTGCAAATACTATCTTATAACCCATTATTTTAACCTGATAACAACTTAACACTGTTTGCATAAACAATCGAGCAAAAAGAAAACTAATAAAACTCTATACCTTAACTTTGTCTTCCTTTTTTAACTTTTTGTTGTTTCTATTTACATCTTACTGTACTGACTGTGTCTTGAAAAGTTGTTGTAGTCACTGTTTTTGATTGATTTATCATTTAGTCTCTCTGCTAGGATAAGAGTAGTTTACAATCCACAGTTACAATGCTATAATATTCTGTGTTTTTCTGTGTACTTATTGTTACAGTGAGTTATGTACCTTCAGGTAATTATTTGTCAATCATTAATGTCCTTTTCTTTCTGATCAAAGTACTCTCTTTAGCATTTCTTGTAGGACAGGTCTAGTATTGATGAAATCCCTCAGTTTTTGTTTGTCTGGGAAAATATTTCTCCTTCACATGTGAAGGATATTCTTGTCAGATATACTATCCTAGGTATAAGGGTGTTTTTTTTGTTTTTTTTTTCCTCAGCACTTTAAATATGTCCTATCACTCTCTTCTGGCCTATAAGGTTCTCACTGAAAAGTTAAATCTGCTTGGTGTTCTACAACTTTCTTGTTCTTGGATATTGATATCTTTATCTAGGTTTGGGAAGTTCTCTGTTACTATCCCTTTGAATAAACTTTCTACCTGTATCTCTTTCTCTACCTCCTCTTTAACTCTTAGATTTCCCCTTTTGGGGCCATTTACTAGATCCTGTAGGGATGCTTCATTGTTCTGTATTCTTTCTTCTTTTGTCTCCTCTGATTGTGTATTTTCAAATAGCCTGTCTTCAAGCTCACTAAGTCCTTCTTCTGATTGATCAATTCTGCTATTAAAGGACTCCCATGCATTATTCAATAAGCTAATTGCATTTTACAGCTCCAAAGTTTCTGGTTGATTCTTTTTAATTATTTCAACCTCTTTGTTAAATTTATCTGATAGAATTCTGAATTCCTTTTGTGTGCTATCTTGCATTTCTTTGAGGTTCCTCAAAATAGCTATCTTGAATTTTCTGGCTGAAAGGTTACATGTCTCTGTTTTCCCAGGATTGGTCTCTAGTGCCTTGTTTAGTTCGTTTGTCAAGGTCATGTTTTCCTGGATGGTGTTGATGCTGGTGGATGTTCTTCGGTGTCCAGCATTGAAGAGTTAGGTATTTATTATAGTCTTTGCATCTGGGCTTGTTTGTACCTACCCTTCTTGGGAAGGCTTTTCAGATATTTTAAAGGACTTGGGTATTATGATCTAAGTTATATCTGCTTTAGGCAGCATGCCAAGCCCAGTAACACTTTGGTTCTTATAGACTCAGAGGTACTACCTTGATGGTCTTGGACAAGATCCAGGAGAATTCTCTGGATTACCAAGAAGGGACTCTTGTTGTTTTCTCTTACTCTCTCCCAAACATACAGAGCCTCTTTTTCTGTTCTGAACCACCTAAAGCTGGGGGTAGAGTGACACAAGCATACTTGTAGCCACCACTGCTAGAACTGCATTGAGTCAGACCTGAAGCCAACACAGCACTGGACCTCGCCCAAGGCCCACTGTAACCAGGCCCTGACTACTGCCTATGTTTCCTCAAGGCCCTGGTGCTCTACAGTCAGCAAGTAGGAAAGCCAGCCACGCCTGCGTTTTTCTCTGCAGGTTGGTGAGGTCCTCTAGTCCCCATCTGGGTCCAGAAGATCTGTCCAGGAGTCAGGGAATGGAATAAAAACCTCACAAGTCTACCTGGTATTCTGTTGTATTGCAGCTGAGCTGGCACTCAAACTACATGATGCAGGTTTTCCCATTCTTCTCTCCCTTTCTCAAAGGTAGAGGAGCCTCACCCCATAGCCACCACCACCTCAGGCCATGAGGAGTACCGCCAGACTATAACTGGTGTTCCCTTATAACCCAAGGTCTCCAAAGGCAGCTTGTCATGAATGCTGCCTGGCCTGGGACTCACCCTTCAGGGCAGTGGGCTCTTTGCTGACCCAGGATAGGTCCAGAAATGCTGTCAAAGGGTTGAGTCCTGGAATTGGGGACTGCAAGAACCCTCTTGGTGCTCTAACCCAGATGTGACCATGCTGGTACCTAAGGTACAAGTCCCCTTTGCTTTTCCCTCAGCTTTTCTGAAGCAGGAGTTTTGCCCCATAGCCACCACAGCTGGTAATGTGCTGAGTCTCATCTGAAGCCAGCGAGTCTCAGAAGTTCACCCAAGGCCCTCGATGTAGTACCTGGGTATGGCTACTGGTTATTAAGGGCCCAAGAGCTCTTCAGCTAGCAGGTGATAAATGCTGCCACCACTGTGCCCTTTTTTTCAAGGCAGAAGTTTCCCTTCTGGCCCAGGGTGCGTCTAGAAATACATCTGGAAGCTAGGGCCTCACGACTCTGCCCAGTGCCCTATCTTACTGTGGCTGAGCTGGCATCCGAGATGCAAGACAAAGTCCTCCTCATCCTTCCCTCTCCTATTCTCAAACGGAAGGAAGGGGTCTCTTTTGGAGTCACGAGCTGTGCAGCCTTGGGTTAGGGGAGGGATGAGACCAGAGCTCCCTTGCCTTCCCCAGCTGGTGTCTCAGTATACCCCATGCTCCCTTAGTCCACTGTCCCTGGGCCTAGTTCAGTACTAGGCCTCACCTAAGAGAGCCTGTCCTTATGGCTTAGACTACCTTTCAAGTTTACTTGGAGACACAGAGTGCTGTAGCCCTCAGTGGCAAGGTTTGTAAGCACTCAAGTTCAGCCTGCTGGGATTGGCAATTCCCCTCTGGCTAGGGCTGGTTTAAATGCTCCTTCTGTGGGTAGGCATCAGCTGAGTTTGATCCGGTTTTCCTTCCTGCTCTGATAGAACAGCATGGAGTTCAGTGACTCACAATAGCTGTGTTCTTCCTTTCACAGCACCCAGAGAGGCTCTCCATACCAGGCCACCACTGCCAGAGGATGGGAAGGGATGGCATTGGTGATTCAGGACTGTTTTCTCTATCTCTTCAGTGCCTCTTTCAGCCATATGAAGTTAAAAACAGGTCTATGAGTGCTCACCTGAGTTTTGCTTTTTATGAAGGTTTTTTGTGTGTGTGTTTGTGGATAATTGTACAATTTGGTGTCTTTTTGGGGAGGACAATTGGTGGAGCTTTCTATTTTGCCATCCTGCTGCACCCTCCAGGATTCAATTTATTTGATTTTTTTTTAATTGTTTCATTTTGATTTTTAAAATTTCAAAATAAGCACCAAAGAAAAAATAAATAGGGCAAAGAGAACAAAAAGTAATGGATTCACAACTATGTGCCAATTTTTATAAGTCTGTTATCACTTGTAATCCTCACAGCAACAAAGGTTTTATCTATCAAAGGAGATAGATTTTGCTATAGCCCCATTTTACCAAGAAGGAAACTGAGACTCAGAGAAAGTAACTTGCGCAATGCTAGGGTTGAAACCACAACTGAAACCCTACTCTTGCTGAATCTAATGCCACATTCTCTCTTTCATCACTTCACACATGTGTTCCATGTAGATGTTCTGGAATTAATGCTTTATTTTTTTAACCTTGTCTTGCCTGTCAGGACAGCCCAGTAACCTTTATAAACCTACATCAGCTCCAAACCTGCTGCCTGCTCCTATTCCCAGTGTAGCCTCTCACCCTCCCTGGCCCTCCAACCCTACCCACCCTATGTTCATGATGTGCATGACAGTAAGAACACATGAGTTGCTGCGCCTGGGCACAGCCCTCAACATATCAAAATGATTTTACTGGCTTTTAAAAGTCATCTTCTCACTAACCCTTTGGGCAGTAACTCAGCATTTAGATCCCCAGGGTAAAGATTAGAAAATGGAAGAAAGCTTAGCAAGGTTGTAACTTGCCCTTTAGTCATATGTGAGCTGGTGCCAAAGCCTCCTGTCAGTTGCTTCTCCCTCCCCTTCTTACTTGTCTCAACAGGTTTAAATATGCCCAACACTCAGGTGGAAATATGGCTTGGGTAGGAGGACAAACTAAGGCAAAGAGAAGAATGAGTGGAGCAGCCAAGTACAGAAGACATTGTTAGAGAGGGTTGGATAATTATTGGAAAGAAAATATCTAAGAGCAGAGACCAGCAGAACCTTTCAATAAAAATTGCTAGAAGAAATAATCTGGCAGCAACATGGCAGGAGTAGCTCAGTTGCTCTGGTCAATCACTCAGACTTCAGATTGCAGAGTGAAGTCAACAGCAACTCTGGATCAGAATGATGTAAGTGTTGGGATGGTTCAAAGCACAAGGCTCATATCTCAAACGTGTAGATTGAAACACTCCCCACTAACCATTATCACTTGGCCTGCCATATACTTATGTAACCAAAGTATCTTCTGCTTTGATCGTACCCGCCTGCATGACAGTATTCCACTTCACATAGGCATGTTGTTTCTGGATATCTCTAATAGGATGCCTCACATGTCTACAAACCAGCTTGTTGACCTCAGTATCTTCAGTGGTCTTCTTCTCTTGAAAATGCTTCCTCTTGTTCATGATACTGTCCACAAAGTCCCTAAGAGCTTACCTCTACTTCTGCCCATCTTGAGAACAACAGGGTCCATGCCACGCCATTGTGTGTGAAGGCTCCCAAAGCCTCTAGCCTTCTAGGCACTAGACTAAGCCTCCTCACCAATATTATGCTGTACATTCTCACAGAAGCCCCAGAGAAAGTCTGCTTGGCTCAGAGTCTCATCAAGTCTGTCCTGAATAGCACAGGTTGGCTTTTATGTTCACCTGCAAAGCACAATACCAAGACCCAGTCCATTGGAACTTACTGAGAAATACAATGAGATGTTGTAGACCAGGGGTGTCCAATCTTTTGGTTTCCCTGGGCCACATTGGAAGAAGCATTGTCTTGGGCCACACATAAAATACACTAACACCAACAATAGCTGATGAACTTAAAAAATTGCGGAAAACCTCATAATATTTTAAGAAAGTTTACCAATTTGTGTTGAGCCACATTCAAAGTCATCCTGGGCCACATGCAGCCTGTAGGCAATGGGCTGGACAAGATTTCTGTAGACTTTCCAAGAAGAAGACATTTCTTGAGCTCCGTGTTAAATATTTGTTACTTAACAAACATTTAATAAATTAAAAACTGTGTTCTAGCCCTTGGTCAGTGTTACCCTTAGGAATGCAAAAGTTAGAACAACATATTTTAATTTTTTTCTGTGTATCCACATATTTAATAACTGTCCCCAAATATATGTACATATAGTATCAGTTCATTATAGGTGCCATAATTCTTAACTGAAGAAATTGTCCCTGCAAGAGAAAGGGGAAAATGTATTCTAATTTGAAGATGTCTCCCAGGCAATTCTAATGAGAAGAAATGCCCTTCTCCAGCCTGACAGCCTCCTCCCACTGTCATAATACTGAGAATCACAGTGTTTCTCCAAATCAAAAGACCTTTCTCAATGAGCATCATTAAACTCATTCATAAGTGGAAAATAATGCAAAACCAAGGAAAACTGGGCTATGGGCAACACACATAGCTCTGCCTTGCTATTGCTTTCTTCATGAAAAACATTTAAGAAAACTCAACCCTCTTTCAGAGAAAGCACAGGATTCCAGAGAGTAGGTGAGCACCTCAGCTTAGCCCTTTGCCATGCATGGCAGCTCATCTAGGTCCTTGATAAGAGGTGTGGTGAAAAGAGCAAAAGAGGCACACATGTGGTGCCACAGATTTCCTCTCTTACTCACTATGCCATTTTAGATGGCTCAATATTTCAAAGATGCTGACTGTGGTCATTATTTTCCTGTACTCTGAGATGATCCAATAGAGAATGGCAGTAGTTGGCACGGTTTATGTGGAGTAGCATTTCACCTTTTCATAACAAAGTGTAAAGCTTATGTAGAGTAATCAGAAGTGAGGATGATTGTAGCACCTTTACCAATTGAATAGTCGGCTTAGTCTGAGTGATTACACAGAAAATCATACCATGGAAAAGGAGAAAACACAATCTCCTTTTGGTGTCTGACCTCATACATCATGACATGATAAAACAAATGTCACCTATGCAAGAACTTTACCACTGAAAGGCAGACCACTATAGGTCTTCAATTTTTCAAAGAAATTGTAGCATTTTAATTTCCCTTAAATTCTTAAATAACTGGTAGGTTGCCTTTGCTACTGTACTAATAGTGTGCTTATGGGAAGTCAATTATAGAGAAGAGTAGGAAGCAATTCTATCAGCCCCCTCAAAAAATTGAAAGATGTCAGGGGAAAGAAAGCAGGCTTTGGAGTTAGGCAGATGTGCATTCAAATCTTAACTAGGCCACCCTTTAGCTGATGATCTTCAACAATTCGTTAGCTTCTCTGTGACTGTGTTATCAATATCTAATTTACAAGGTTGTAGAGGCTAAACAGAAATAATGTATATAAATTTGCTGGATACAGTCCGGGCACAACAGCTCATGCCTGTACAGTAGATCTCCAAAACGTATTCATCTTGTATGACTGAAACTACTTTGTACCCTTTGACAAATACCTCCCTGTTTCTCCCTCCCTCCAGCCCGACACCTTGGGAAGCTGAGGCATGAGGATCACTTGGGCCCAGGAAATCAAGGCCAGCCTGGGCAATATACCAGGATCTTGTCTCTTCAAAAAATAAAGAAAACTTAGCTAAGCATGGTGGTACATGCCTGCTGTCCCAGCTACTCAGGAGGCTGAGGTGGGAGGATTGCTTGAGCCCAGGAGGTCAAGGCTGCAGTGAGCCATGATTACACCACTGCACACTAGCCTGAGCAACAGAATGAGACCCTGCCTCGAAAAAGAAAAAGAAAAGAAAAGAAAAAACAAAAGAAAAGTTGCTGGGAACATTGGCACACAGCAAGGATGCAAAATACTATATTAGTTAGAGGACAAGGAGGAGGAGGAGTGATAGAGAGTGATAGAGACTCAGCAAGCACTTGCTTGTAATAGTAGTGGTAGTTACCATTATCATTAACCTTAGAGGAAAGGCAATGTCTAGGCAGAACTGAGATTCAGATGGCAAGAAAGGCCAAACTTCCATGCCTTTCTCATGCTACATCTTGGCCTAGGAAAGAAATAATTTACCCAAGATTATATAGACAGAGTAGCCATCTGAGTTGAGATTTGAATTCGGGACTGTCTAACTCCAGAGCAAGAAGAGGAGCTGCCAAGAGGGTGTAGAAGTAAAGGCATAGTGGGAAAAGATAGCATAGTATAGTAGTTAAGACTAGCTCAGGGGTCAGACAGGCCTGAGTTCAAATCCTCACTCTGCCATTTTCTGGTTGTATAACCTTAGGAAAACTACTCAGTATCTGAGCTTCAGGTTTTTCATTCCTAAGATCAGTTTACTGGTACATCACTCTAAGAACTTTTCAGATAATCAAACAAGATCACATAAAGTTCTTTTTCCCCTTACCATGCTTGACACACAAAAAGTTTACAATAGAGGGTATATATTATCATGATCATTTCATAAGAAAGAAAGCGCCCAATCTGGTGTTCAAAAAAGTAATTGTATCATTGAGCATAACAGAGCCAATGGTGAGAGGTGAGGGAGGACAAGTACTGTAATGACCAAGGGAATTGAAGAAATCCTGGAGGAGACGGGATGACAGAGGGGTTGCCGCAGCACTGGAGGGCCCAAGCAGGCTGAAGGGCCCATCCCGTTTAACTTAGGCTGGTTGACCATATTGTGGCCAGAGGGAGAGTACCAACTGTGGTCCAGAATAGAAGCCAAAGGTCAAAGCTGAAGGCCTTTGTAGGAGCCTAAGTGGGAAGACAGGACAAGGAGACAGATGGCAGGAAGATGAGGAATGAGTCAGGGAGCAACATCTGAGGCAGATTGGGGTGAGCCGTAAACTATTCAACCCAGAGGCTGCAACCCATGTGGGCGTGTCAGGGCTCCATTTCCATGTGTGCCAGCTGTGCGGTATGGGAAAGGGCTGACAGCTTGAAGGCAGCGAGCAGGACAGGGCAGGGAACCATCCGCTCAGCAATAGTGCCGATGGGAGAGGCGGTGTCAGCATGTCAAAGGCAACAATTCCCAGCCCACATCATCAGGAATGAGCTGTGGAAGCCAGAAAGCAAGGGCACTGGGAGTCGGCACCAGCTGCTTAGGCCATAAAACTGGGCATTCAAGGATAGATAGCATGAGATGCTCCGGGGTCCAGCCAGGGAAACAGATGAAGAGAAAGGAGGGGCTTGGGAGAAGCTGAACTGTTAGTTTTTGACCTGCTTCCTATTGATATCTCCCTCCAGGCTTCTGTAACCAAGCAAAGGGGGATTCATTTACTCGGCCATTTAATAAACCTTCATTGAATAATTACTCTGTGCTGGACACTTCTAAGCAGCAGGGATACCACAATAAAAAGAAAGACATGGTCCTTTTCTTCAAATAGTTTTTCGGGGGAAGGGGAGAGAAATTACAGGCAATAAATAAGCAAATAGGTAAAATCATTTCAGATGGGGAAACGTGCCATAAAGATAATTAAGAAAGGTGATGTAAGAGAAAGGAATGGTAATGGTGGTGAGAAAGCTTCTTTAGACAAGGTAGTCAGGAAAGGTCATCTGAGAAGGTGATAGTTAAAATGAAAACTAAATGACAAGGATACAGCTCTATACAGATCTGGAGGAGACACATTACTGCATGTATCCTCCCTCCCCTACTTCCCCACATATGGCCCCCTTCCCCCTAGTTCCCTAAAGTCAATGTCAGAAGATGAAGCAGAAAGCAGTAATTCTATGGTATTTCTTTTCTTCTCAGGTTTTTCTCCCAGTCTGAAAATTGATCCGGAAACTATTTATCCGCTTGTCTCTTTATTCATTCAACATATATTAGGTGTCTAACATGTACCAGGTACTTTGATGGACACAGGGAGTGTGATATAATACAGGTACTGAGATCTGACCACAGACCAAGGACCTAAGAACAGGATTCAATACTTAATGTGAATTTCATTTAGGTCAAAATTAAACTAGGGATTATTTACAGTAGCCAAGATATGGAATCAACCAAATGTCCATCAACAGATGAATGGATAAAGAAAATGTGATGTATACATACTATGGAATACTTTTTTTCTGCTGTACAACATAGTACCTGTAGTCAACAACAGAGCGTTGTGCACCTAAAAATTCATAAAGAGGACAGATCTCATTTATGTTAAGTGAAGTTACCACCAAGAAAGTGGGGGAGGGGACGCAAATAAACCTTTGGAGGTGTTGGATACATCTATTGCATTTATTTTGGTGATGGTATCATTGGTGTTTGCATATGTCCAAACTCATCAAATTGTACATATTAAATATATATATATATATGTATTCCTTTTGTCAATTATGCCTCAATAAAACTGTTTTTAAAAAATTAAACTAAGGAGAAGGGTGTGTGTGTATTTGTGCATGTGTGTGCTATGTATATGTTTATCTGGATAAACATATACCAGGCAGCATATGAGTTCACAAACAAAAAACAATGTCTCAATGTATATTTGACTGAAGCAGGCATAAAGGAATCTTGTTGCACAGTGAAAGTTACTTCCACACACTCAGCCAAAACAAAGCTTGCTAAACTCTGAAAAGCAAAGACTAGATATGAGATAGTCATCCTGCTACAAGTTTCATAAGGAGCTAAAAATACAGGAGAGGAAAACAATGATCTCAGCAAGGTAATTGCCAATAGGTGAACAAATAAAGCAGACAGAATATGAACAGCAATTTGGCAGTCCTGTGGGGAGGGGATGAGTTTGTGGGGCTAATGTCAGTGTGGCATACCACCAGTAGTTACAGTGCAGCAAAACAGATTGAAACTAGTTATCCAAGTATTCCTGACACTGCACTCCTCACTGCCTTAAGACACACTTGGGGGATAGGGGACAGCAGGAGAAAGGTGACAAGCTGACAGGAAGGAGAATACGGGTATCTTTTTTCCAAACCTTCAAACATTCCAGCTGATCTTTCCTAACTAACATTTTTCCTGTGTGGATTTTATGCACCAATGGTAAGCAATGTCCCTTGGACATTCCTTCCCAGACAGGAAACTTTGTTTTTGTTTGGGCTTAGCCAGGATCTCTGGGCTGCAGGCATGTTGTTTTATTTTAAGAAAGTGGCTGTATTTTAGCTAGGGAGCATGTTTTGAGCAGAGGTTTTAAAGTGCCATCTTCCAGAATGACTTAGTCCAGACTGAAAACAGCGAGGAAGCTGGATAAAATTAAAGACCTCAAGGGATCTTTCCAAGAGCTCTGATTTGGTGAAAATAGTTTAGTGATTAGTCCCTTCAGCATCTTTAGATCCTTATCGACCCAATGAGTGGGATAATACCTGCAACCTCTACAGTTTGCTGGGATTCTGAATTGATCAAGTTACAATGAAACCACACAGGTACAGAGCTGCTGGCTTGCAAAGGATTCCTCCCTCAGAAAGTTCTTGGCTCCGGCCAGGAAAGAACACTACCACATTTTTCTTGGCTTTTTATAGGGTGTTGATCCAAGGATCTGTTTTTACATTTGAATGTGGCAGTCAACTGTAGCATAATAGATTGCAGACCTTTGTGAAAAATCACTGTGAAGGCTTCAGCAGAGAACTGTGGGCTGGCTGCAGAGAACTGCACTGTCAGCAGGTTAGGAACTGGGCGCTTGTCCATGTTTTCCTTATTTTTAAAGGAGTCATTGACCTTCCACAGGCCTGTATCAAAATGGGGGGAACAAAAATGCTGCCAGACAGGGCGGAATTGGAAGAGGCCTCTTTCAGGGGCTGGAAAGGCCTTCATTTAGTCTATTTACTGTCATGGAAATTCTGAGTGTGACTTAGAGGCCTCCCTGGCTCTGAGCCAGGTGGAAAGGTTTGGAAAAAAAAAAAAAAAGCAGAGACTCAACTGGGGAGTGAGCTGGGTGGGAAAGCAGCTGCCCTGGCACAGCCCCCAGAGGGATGTGAAGAGCCCCAGTGCCTATTGTGCAAAGGCAGATTCAGAAATCCCTGCAAGTTTGGAGGTAGGTGACAGCCAATGTCACTGTTCCAGAGTGGCCAGGTTTGATAAGCATGCTGAGAAGTTGTTAGAATTTGCTCCTGATGAAGGAGGCTTCACCCGACATGTCATTCTTCCTTCATTTGTTCTTCAGTCTTTAAGGGCCTACTGTGTTTGAGATACACCATGCACAGCACCGACAATACAGTCATGGCAAACACAATCTCTGCCCACTATTCTGTAGGAAGACAGTCTAATAAAAACAGCTACTATACTACAATAGTTATGCAGACCAGAACCACCATGGGAGTATTAGAACAGTCTCGGATCTACCCTGCAAGGCCTCTCTCCAGGGCACCTCAATTCGTTTCATCACTCATCGCTGGAATTCCTTTTAACCCTGTGCTAAGAGTTTGGTCCCTCCATATTATGGGCCCACAGGATCCAAGTGAGTTGGTACTCTCCCAGGTTACAGAAATTCACTCCCTGTCTAGTGCAAAGGATGTATGAGCTACAACTTGTCCCCTCTCCCAGGGGGATTTGCATTTTAAAGAGGATTATCACCTCAGCTAAAGGCAAGGTTCCCCTAGTGCAGGCTTTTAGGCCAAAGCAGGAAGAGTAGAGAGTGTCTTAGAGAAGCAGAAGACTGCCTTCCTAGAAACACAGATGTCACTCCGGGGAGGCAGGCTGCCCGCCCTGGGCTTTAGGCCGTTCTGGAACTGAAAGGGGGTTGGAAACCATCTGGCAGGATACAAAACAGAAAGCCCGTGGCGAGCAGCCACCGGAGCCTTGCTTTCCTGGGCTGGCCTTCCTAAGCTCCCCACAAGCATGGACTTGTTTTCTGCTAAGCTCTTGGGGAGTCTAAGAAGGGGTTTAGGTGAGAGAGAGAGAGAGAGAGAGAGTGTGTGTGTGTGTGTGTGTGTGTGTGTGTGTGTGTGTTCTACAGCCTAAGGAGAAACTGCACATAGGGGAAGCATGTGAGGTAAAGAGGTCAAAGAAAAGATGCAAAGAGAACAAGCAAGAGAGCCCGTTGGGGCAGGTCTCCAGAGCTGCTATTATTTTTCTCTGGTTGATTATCACAGTGCTTGAAAATGAAGAATAATTTCAGAGCTTGGAGGGGAGGAGGGGCCTGGCTTCTTGGAAGCCTTATTAACACCAGGCAAACAAGACTGTAATTAATCATCAGGGTGAACCTGAGCCACTGGGATGAACACTAACCCGTTATCCAGCTCTGCCTGGTATTTTTATTTCAGCAAGATCTGAAACTTTAAGGATGTTCTTCTGAATACGATTCCTACCACCACTGCCCTCCCTAACTCAAATGAAGCTTCTGGAGTGAAGACTTGAAACTGTACTGTCATGTTTTCAACTTTATAATCTTATTCCTGTGACTTCTAGATTTTAACTTTGACTTATTCACCTTGATAAAGACAAATTGAAAGAATTCGAAACATCAGACAACTTAGATTATGATATTTACATATACCAGAATAAACATTATTTTTTTCTTCCCACTGCTATACCTTTCTTCTTATTGGGTTAGGATTAATAGAAACAATTCTTATGAAAAGGAAATCTATTATTTTAAAATATACGCGATTTCAGACATTGTCTGAGATGAAGGTTGCCTTCATTCTATCTGTGAAGAAAAGTTTGCTAAGTGAATGAGGACAATAAACAAAATCTCAGCCCAATTTTTTAACTTACTTGAAGAAACATATTGTAAGAACCATAGCAACCTCCATTTACATGTAAACATTTTTATACTACATACAAATTATTGTCATCTTTCCATAAAAGCTGATCCTCAAAGAACCTCTGGTTGGTAACACCCTTCTAGCTTCACTTTCATCCTCCTACACATTGGAAATTCATGAAAATGCTTTTCTTCACAAGTATTCCCCCAAAGCTAATTTGAATTAATGACGTTGGTGTAGTTAGAGTTTGTTTATGGTCTGGTACCGCTAAATTCATGATTGAATATATTACCTGAAGAAAATGGGGTTCACTTGCCTGGCAAGTAACAACTCTCCACGAGAACACAGGTCTTTGCTCAATA
Source organism: Colobus angolensis palliatus (assembly GCF_000951035.1). Classification (NCBI taxonomy): domain Eukaryota; kingdom Metazoa; phylum Chordata; class Mammalia; order Primates; family Cercopithecidae; genus Colobus; species Colobus angolensis. Next base: position 1,477,080 of record NW_012120709.1, on the reverse strand, counting down.
AGCGTTTTATTACTTGTCACAAATAAAAAGAGCACTGGCGGGTTCTCCAAGGCAGTGTCTCCCTGAGGGAAAGTGATAGGAGGGTTTTATGGGGCAATGGAGAGGGGAGAGGCAGTGTCAGCTCATGGAGAGGAAGGGGTCCCCCAGTGGTGGGGATGCAGTGAGTCATCACAACAGCATATAGGTCACATGTTATGATAATGAGGCTATAGCTCCCCCGGGGTAGGGGGGGCGGGGGTTGGTACTCTAGCATGGTAATGAGGAAAGTTCACTCAGGTTCATTTATATTTGCCAGGGTCTGTCGGGAGCTGGTGCCAACCAACTGGGTAACCACATTCCACATAGGGTTTGGGACAAAACAGGTTTCAAAAGAAGAGGCTGTAAAACAGGCTGATTGCTTAAGTTGATTAAATTCCTATAGTCCCTGGAGATCCTCCCTGTCTACTTACAGATAGATGGATGGGTGAATCTTCAATAGAGTCCACTAGACTTATGTCTTTATTTCCCTCAAACATGGGCCTCTGGGTCTCAGGGGACTCCCTGGGAAGTAGAAAGGATGTTCATTCCTCTCAAGAAGTCTTCACTGGCAGGGTGTGGTGGCTCACACCTGTAATCACAGCACTTCCGGAAGCCCAGGTGGGCAAATCACTTGAGGCCAGGAATTCGAGACCAGCCTGGTCAACATGGTGAAACCCTGTCTCTACTAAAAATACAAAAATTACCACGGTGGCATGCACCTCTAGTCCCAGCTACTTGGGAGACTAAGGCAGGAGAATCGCTTGAACCCAGGAGGCAGAGGTTGCAGACAGCCAAGATTGTGCCACTGCACTCCAGCCTGGGTGACAGAGCGAGACTCCATCTCAAAAAAGAGAAAAAGTCTTCACTGTCCAAGACACACTTGCACCTATGACTGAAGAACATAGCTCACCAGCTTCGGGCCTGCTTCAGGGTCCTGAGCCGCCTCTTGTTCATCCTGCCACTTGTGCCTACCTTGGCTGTTTGGTCGCTTGGTTTGGCAGCTTGACCATTTTCCACAGCTCTTGGTAAGTAGCGTTCCCCACTTGCTCCCACCAGCAGAGTCCTATTTCCCCTCCCCTCCCCAAGACCAAATTGCCAGAGAGAGGGAGCAAGATTGGACAGTCCGCTCACAAACTCTCTCAGGGACACCTCATTCCATGGAGGTAAACTCCTACCAGCTGCTGGTCTCAATTCTAGACAGCTGTGGACCCCAAAGGATGTAATTAACGCTATCAAAGGAGACACGGTTCTCTGCTACTTGGCTGTGAAAACTTCTGCTCCAAAGTGAAAGGATTGATGATTTCCATGCTAAAGATCTCTCCATGTTCCCCATCCCATCTTTTCCCTTCAAAATATTAACATTCTTTGAATTTAGTCAACAAAGTCTATTTTTCCCTTTGACTTTTTTAATGGACCCAAACATTTTCCATTAATCTAATTCTGCCTTTAATTGAATGCCTCCCCACATTTCCCAGTTTCTTTTTAAAGCATTTTTAATATTCTGTTTACAAAATCAGAACATAAAAAATAAGTATCCATAATGAAATCACTGTTTTTGTATATAAAATATGAAGTAAGTACAACAAAAATTATATTTGGAGGTATAAAATATGAAAGGAAGCCCCCTGCCCTCACCATGACTCCAGGCGACTTCTTGGATCAACCCCCATAAAAATTTAGTGCCTTTTCTTCCAGACTGTTTCTGGGCTTACACAAACGTGAACAAATGTTTTCAAGTCAATTAGCAAAGTTTCTTTGATTTCTCTTTCCCTCTTACCACATGTTATGGGCTGAATTATATCCCCTTGAAATTCATATGTTGAAGTCCTAAACACCAGAACATAATGACATTTGACAGTAAGGCCTTAAAGAGGTATTTAAGTTACAATGAGGTCATTAGATTGGGCCCTAATCCAATATGATATGTGTCTTTAAAAGAAGGACGAGAAAGAGGAAATCTGAACACGGACATGCGCACTCACAGCAGGAACACCATGCAAAGACACCAGAGTAAGATGGCCAAGGAGAGAGGCCTTAGAAGAGGCCAACCATACCAACGCCTTGATCTTAGACTTTTAGTTTCCAGAAATGTGACAAAATAAATGTCTGTTGTTTAAGCCACCCCATCTGTGGTGCTTTGTTATGGCAGCCCCAGCTGACTATATATGACCCACCAGGAAATTCTAGTGCCCATTCCTCCAACACCGTCTTAAATCCATTCCATTTACTTCTTTCCATTTTCACCACCATATTCAGTCCAAGCCACCATCATTTCTCACTGGTTGACTGTAAAAGCCCCCGCACCAAGCAGTCTCTTCATTCTCGATTGTAGGCAAACAATAGATACCAACTCCAGTAAGCAGAAAAAGGATTATTGCAAATCTATTGAGAAGTTCACAGAATTGATGAGAAAGCACTAAAACTAGCCTCAGAGATAGGCAAGTAGATCAGGTTATTCCTGTTTTTAAACCTTCCAATGGCTTCCCATCACCCTTAGAATATAGTTCTGATCACATGCCCTGGGATGCCAGATCCCCTGTGGCAGATCTCCAGAGATGGAAACCCATCACCAGAGAGTCAAACAGAATCAATATAAAAGTTAAGCTCATCATGCCTTTGTTGTCATCAATGCTGACAGAGCCCAAGAACTGAAATGCCCTTCGCATATGCCTCTTCATGTGCGTGGAGGTTCAGATGTCTGCATTTGGGCCCTGCTGCTTCTGAATGACTTAGTTAAAAGCATTTTAAAGCTCCAACTTAATTAGCTAATTTAAATCCTGTTCAGTTTATCGTCTGTGTACAATGTTCTCTGCACAGGTCCAGAAACTAATGACCATCTTCAACATAATCACTAACATTTGCATAGCGGTTCACAGTTTTCAAAGTGCTTTCACCTACTTTAAACCCTGGATTCTCAAAATGCTCCTGTGAATAGGTAGGATAGGCATCATATTAACCTCATTTTAACAGGTGAGAAAACTCAGACTCAGAGATCAAATGCACTTTTCAAGCACACCAGGGATAAGGAAGGGGGAAGCTTGGATTCAAACCTACCACTTTTAAACTCTAAATGTCACTTATAATCACCTAATTCACCAGGCATTCTAAATAATCAAGGTTTTGCTGGCAGGTATGATGGGGTGAAACAAACAAGGGCCATGGGATCCTAATTCAGAAGCAGGTAGGGGTAAAATGAAGACAGCTGGGTTTTACCATGGACATGGGAATATCTAGCTCCTGGTTATATGCCCCGGCAGGTTCTAGGGCCTAGAGCAAACTATACACTAAGCACTGCACCACCCACCACCCTGGCACTAATAGCCAATCATACACACCACCGTGGAAATGGTGAGAGGAGTAAATGAAAATGGAAATTGGGGACCACCTAAAAGAGGAAAATTAAGAAAAAAGGAGGCCAGCCCACAAGGTGAGGCAAGAGGTACTGGGAATTGTTTAAAAAGCTGATGTTTAGGAAACTTTTAGCTGCCTGGCTAGAACTTTATCTAAGTATCTCTCTAGCCTCCACCTAGAGACAGTCACTGCAAGTGGTCATGCAGATCAGAAGGAGAAATTAGGAAGAGCAAGAGCAAGAATTAGGTAGACCTGGGGCTATCCCCTTGATTACCAAGACACCAGGGAATTGCTGCACTAAGTCCAATCTTACTGCTTGGAGATTTTTTTTTTTTTTTTTTTTTACAAATCGGAAACAAGAGAAGACACAGTTCCTGCACCCTTTAGTTTATCAGAAAGTAAATCTCCTGGTTGAGGCACCTTCTCTTCGGTGTTGGATTTCCCCCAAGGTGACAGCCCACAGACCCTTGCTTCAGGGGTATGGCCTATGGCACCCCATCTGCTCTCCTGACCTTACCTGACATGCTCCCACTGCATGTGCCAGGTCTGATCTCAGACAAGAATCCAAAGTGGCTCATGACCAAATGCAAATCACCAAGTACAATACCTCTTTGTAGTTTGTTCACATCTTTCATCCCAGAGTTTCAAAGCACAGTGCAAATGTTAACTTGTCCTCAGACACCCCACGAGAGACAGGTAGGTGGCACATGCTATTATCATCTCCTGTTTATAGAAACAAACAGGCTTCAAGCCATGAAGTGTCTTGCTTGAGGCCTCATGACGAATAATTGTATGTCCTGGGGACCTACATCTAGTCATTAACTATGTAATGTTACAGCTGAAATACCACAAATATCAGCCCTCTGCTAGCCATTTTCTTACCTTACTTTCTTCTTTCTTTCTACCTTTGGACTCTAAGGTCTCATAGCTTTATAAGGAGATCCCCAAAATTACCACAAGCACAACCCATCTTCAGTTGCCCTTCTCTTAAAAGAAGCCAGAAGATAAATTAAATCAGCCCTTTTGCTACATGCTTATGATAAATGATCACTTACCTAGGGAAACAGTTTTGGCCAGGTCAGTGTGTTAGTTAGAGTGGAAGGTCACTCAGAGGTATCTACCCTCCCTAATGTCACTTCCTAAGGGACTCACCATTTTTGGCTGAGAAGAGTAGCCTCTAGCTGTGACTTCAATGATGTGGCCATCTTTTGTACCACATGACCACACCCTCACCCAAGCCACACCTGAATGAACCAAGGACCCAGGTGTAATTATTCCTAGAGACTGGTCTGTGGACTCATAAGAGGGCCTACTTCCAAAGTACTATTCAAGCAATGGAATTTGATGGGAGGAAAAAAGGGTGAGTTTCAATCAGATGGTCAAACAGAGAAGTGGGCAGACTGGAGAGTAGTGAGTAACACTAAGGGCAGAGAACGAGAGTCTGAACTTCTACTGTTGTGAGAGCAAGAGTTTAAACAAGTCCTTGGAACTACTGTAGATTCTCAATGACCTTGAGGTTCTGGTGTCTGTGAGTTTTGGCCATACCTTGGTCATATTCTTTATACGTTCCCACATGCTTCATTGCTAGCCTTTATAACATGCCCTCATTTTTAGCCTAAGATCAGAAATATCCAACTAAGGATTTCATTTATGGTCTGTGACTTATGTGCATGAACCAATATAATGTTGGGCAAGCCACTTGCTCTTTATGCTTCAAAGCTTTCATCAGCAAAATAGGGATAATTATTTCTTAGACCATGCCTTCAGAGTTGACTGGACTTCATAAATCTATAGTTGATTCGAAGTGGGGTTTTTCCAGCCATAATAATTTCCAACTATCAAACAATCACTGAATGTCCACCTGATTTAATTATTTAGATATTTGAAGTAATGACATTTTGTAAAGCCCTGTCACATAGTTCTCTTAAGAATAGGATAACGTCAGCTTTGCCGATCAACCCCTAAATGTCAGACTACTAAATATACTGATCCTGATGGGCCTATTACTCCAGGCCTTTTGAAATTCTGGGATGTGATTTGTGAGACAGATTATAAAAGACATCAATTATGCTGCCCAAATGGTACAAATGTATCTCATCTAAGAGAGAGAGAGAGAGATCCAAATAGACACTGTGTGCTTAAGAGAAAAAAAATACAGCACACACTAAACATTTTTGAGAAATGAGATAGTTGACATTTTGATCAATCAACCATAACTATTAAGTACCATCATCTCCGCCATTTATTACCTGCAAATGAAGAGCCAGCCCTGGCCAGGAGCAGTTCTGCAGGCATCCAGCTCTGCAGTCATGTTAGGGAAAGGGAAAGGCAGAAACTAGAGAAGATCAGGGCAAAGCCCAAAGAAACAAAAATTGCTAAGTGTGCTGAGTAGCATTTTCCTAAAGGATGATTTCCCTCTCAGCAGTTCCAGCACCCTTGCTGCCTGAGGGAAAGCTGCCGGCAGGGGAGGGGCTTAGCTGTCCAATGAGCTTGTCACCTTGCCCTCTCCATACCCAGCTTGTGTCAGTGCATCCCTCAGACAGCAGCTGGGCAAAGTGGCAGCTCCTCCAGAACTTTCTTTGGCTCCAGTGGTATCCGTCCTGGGCTCTGGCTCCATGCTCGGCTCAGGAATAACTGCCAGGACCAACCAGCTGTGCTAAGACTCTGAAGCTGCCACTCACGGGGAAGGAAAGTGAGGTCCATTCCGTGTAGGTGGACGAAGATAGGGCAAGAGGAGGAACCACTGCCTTTTATGCGGGGTATGGTAGCTGAGGCATTTTACTTAGGCAAGACTTGGAGACAGCAAGCCCAGGTGAGCCTTTGCTTTGCAAATATATAAAGGAGAGGGGAAATTCTTTTGTCCCATTTCAGCCACATCCAAGCATTTTCCTTAGAAGCAGGGCAGATCCAGGTTTTGAGTAGCCTGGATTTTATATCATTTTGGGGGAGGGTCTCTCTTTTACAAAAGTATACAAAATTAAGTACAGGGCTTTAAAAAAGAAAGCTCTGAAAGCTTAAACTTCATTGTCTTTGTGGAAAATCTGCCTTTATTTAGAAGTAGGTTTATTTTCTGTTGCTCTGCCTCTCTCTCATCTCATTTCTCTCCCTCTGTCTCTCTTGCCATGATTTTGGGTTCATTTGCCCTAGGAGGACCTAAAACAGCGCAGGTTATATAAATATTTGTCTGCGTCTTCTGGAGTGTTCTCAATATCTGTCCCTCTGAAATGCTCTAGTAGCACAATGAAGTCGTACTGAGATTAGGGGAGGAACTCAAGGCAGAGGCCCATACTTCACTGAAAAAATTGCCTGTTATTCCTGCCAGGCTGACTTTAGAACTCTGGGTCTGCACTCCGCTCAGCCAGCAATTCTCAGGGTCACTGTTATAAGTGGCCTTGCGTCCCCCTGAAGTTCATGTGTTAAATTTTCTAGCTCATGGTACCTAACATTATGATTTTATTCAAAGATACAGTCTTTACAGAGGTCATCAAGTTAAAATGAGGTCCTTAGGTTGGGCTCTAATCCAATATGACTAGTGTCTTTATCAAAGGCAAAAACTGGAGACCAACAGAGTGAACGTCACGTGAACATAAAGCCAGAGATCAGGGTAATGATCCTACAAGCCAAGGAACGCCAAAGACTGACAGCAGACCACCACAAGCCAAGGGAAAGGCGTGGAACAGAACTTCCCTCACAGCCATCAGAAAGAGCCAGCCCTGCCGATGCTCTGATCTTGGGCTTCTAGTCTCCAAAACTGTGAGACAACAAATTTCCATTGTTCAAACCACCCATGTTGTAGCACTTTCTTACGGCACCCCAGTAAGTGAATACAATCACCTGGGATATATCTCCCCTCCACATCATTTGTCAAAAATGAAGATCAAAATATTGTCCTTCAGAATACAAGCTGCAAAAGCGCAACCAAAACAGGAATGTAAAAGTGCTTCTCTCTGTACCATCTATAAGGAATAACTCATAAACAGAGAGGTTCGCTACGCACTTCTGCCCCAAAATCTTTCACTTGCCTTGATTGTGCTACTAATGATTTTTTTCAAGTCATAACATGAAAGGAACGTTCAAGAGAAGATGTCAACAAAAGTTTCTTTATTTTTTCTTTTCTGTTTTTTTTTTTTGGGGGGGGGTTTGTTTTTTCTGACACAGAGCTTCACTCTTATTGCCCAGATTGGAGTGCAATGGTGTGATCTTGGCTTACTGCAACCTCTGCCTTCTGGTTCAAGTGATTCTCCTGCCTCAGCCTCCCAAGTAGCTGGAATTACAGGTGCCTGCCACCACGCCCAGCTAACTTTTTTATTTATTTATTTAAGTAGAGATGGATTTTCCATGTTGGCCAGGCTGGTCTCGAACTCCTGACCTCAGGTGACCCACCCACCTCGGCCTCCCAAAGTGCTGGGATTACAGGCATGAGCCACCGCGCCCAGCCAACAAAAGTTTCTTAAATGCACTCAGTGATTCTTCCAGTCTCAGGCCTTCATCCCAGGAGATGACACCTTCCTTCACGGAAATTCAGCAATTACTGAGCATTACTATTGTGTGGATGTTGGGTCAGGGGATGGAAGGCAAAACTATAAAGGACATAGCCAAACTTCTAAGGAACTGTATTTTGGTAAGAAAACAGCAGCAGCTAAGACACAGCTTGACAAGTGCTGCAAAGTGATGTTCATGAAGTACTATGTAAGCGCGGATGAAGAAGAACCCCTGGGGAACAGTCTCAGAGGAAGTAACATTTGAGTTGAACTTTTTTATTTTATTTTATTTTATTTTATTTTTTTACTTTCATTTTATTTTATTTTTTGAGACAGAATCTCTCCCTGTCACCCAGGCTGGAGTGCAGTGGCACAATGTCGGCTCACTGCAACCTCCACCTGCTGGATTCAAGTGAGAACGTTCAGCTAATTTTTTTGTATTTTAAGTAGAGAAATGGTTTCACCATGTTGGACAGACTGGTCTTGAACCCCTTACCTCAAGTGATCCATCCACCTCGGCTTCCCGAAGTGCTGGGATTACAGGTGTGAGCCACTGCGCCCGGCCATGAGTTGGCCTTTGAAGGATGAATAAGAGTTTGCCAGGATGAGAAACAAACAAACAAAAAAGGCAGAGGGGCAAACATGGCCAGTTTGAGGTATGTTGAACAACTTCACATGGCTGTAGTACCAAGGTCAGATGAGAGCGAGGCATATTAAACAAAGGGCGGGCCAGGAGCATGTGGCAGGATGAGGGAGTAGGAGGACAAGAGATGACAACAGAAACTCGAGTGTCAGATTTTCTCTTCTTGATCTCTCCTGTGTTTTGATGTTGATGTACATCTCTAGAAAGCATGCTTTAAGTGTAAGTTAGAACCTAGGAAAGGTCCTTGACAAAGTTCTGCTGTTTTCCTTAGTTTGGACCAATCTATAATGAAAAGACATTTGAGTAAGTACTGAGAAGAGGGAAAGGAGTGGAGGAAGGCAGAGGACATGGCCGTTTGTTGTTCCCTTTGCATCTGACCCCTGCTAAGTGCTGAGTGTTTGATTTTCACTTTGAAACTTGTTCCAGCAGATTCCTCTGCTAAGGCTTCTATTCTGCTTCACATCCTCAGATAACCAAAGACCCTGACACTGGATCCAAGGTACCTGTAGAGATCTCTCCCTGCTTTCACCCCTTAACCTGGTCAAATGAATGCAGCCATTTATTTAGTAAACACTCCGGGCACTGTGCTTGGCACCCAGTGCACAACCAAAGCATCCAGGGACAAATGCCACCTTTTCCTCCCAAGGCCAGCGTAGGTGTTGTGACCCAGTAGGCAAGGAACACAGAACCATGAGCCAAGGGAACTGGTTTCGAGGCCTGGCTCTGCAACTTTTAAGCTGTGTGAACTTAAGCTCATCACTCAACATATCCAATCTTTGGTTTCCTCATGTTTAAAATTAGGTTTGTGACACATTCCTCTGTTAAAAGGGTACAATGAAACAATGAATGTGAAAATACTTTCTCATCTGGGAAATGCTGGACAAATCTTATTTGTTACTGTGACCAGACCAGTTAGGTGAGTAGGAGCCAATTTGTATTCATCAGAACCTCTCTCTGTGGGAAGTAAGAGAAAGCCAAGCCAAGCTGGTCAGAGGAACAAAGATGTTTATTGATTCCTTTACCTGGGAAGAGCCTGGAGAAGCTCAGTCAAAGGAAAGTGATGGGATCTAAGGCTTCAAGCAGCTGAGACCTGGCGCTTCCTTTGACTGCCGTTTGTATCTTGCCTTTGCTTCTTCTTACATCATGGCCTCCTTCTCTTGGCCCAATAACTCCTTTTCCTTTGTGGTAGGGAGCATGGGCTCTGGCAACTCAAGCCTGGTGGGCCCCTGTGAGAGTGCAGAGTGGGGAGGATAGTCTGTTATCAGCAGGAGTGAGAGAAGCTCATAGGCAGATGGAAAATAGAGCCACACTTGTGGTTTTACAGCAAAGAATGAGACAGGCATGGATGAGGACCCTTCTCTTCTGTCATGGAGGGAGACAGAAAAATAAGCAATAAAAACAAGCCAGAAACAGCACAATGGCTATCAACTAATAAAAAAGTACGAAAGAGTTGGCAGGTCCACGCAATGGAATAGTATTTGGCAATAAAAAGAAATGAGTACTGATTCATGCCACAATATTATGGACATCAAAAATTTGCTAAGTGACAGGAGTCAGTCACAAAAGACCACATATTATATAGTTCTATGTTTACAAAAGATCTAGAATAGTTAAATCAATAGAGGGAGAAAGTGGATTAGCAGTTTCCAGCAGCTAGATAGTAAAGCAAAGAGTGAAGGATGGGGAAATGGGACACTCTTTCTGTTAATGGGCATAAGGTTTCTTTTTGGGTGATGAAAATGTTTTAAAATTATGAAAATTTGATGGTTGTGCAATTCTATAAATACACCAAAACTTATTGACTCTTATAATTTATTCTATTTTATTATTACTATTTTGGGGGGCAGGATCTCACTCTGTTGCCCAGGCTGAAGTACAGTGGTATAATCACGCCTCACGGCAGCCTCAACTTCCCAGGCTCAAGCAATCTTTCCACCTCAGCCTCCCAAGAATCTGGGACTACAGGCATGTGCCACTATGCCCGATTAGTTTTTTTAGTTTTGTGTAGAGATGCAATCTCACTCTGTTGCCCAGGCTGGTCTCAAACTCCTGGCCTCAAGCAATTCTGCCTCTGCCTCCCAAAGTGCTGGGATTGCAGGCGTGAGTGACCCTGCCCAGGCCAACTTGCATAGTTTAAATACATGAATGTTATGGTATGTAAAGTATATCTCAATAAGGCAGTTTTAAGAAAAACACACAGAAGTGCTGTGTAGAAAATGTAAATAGGGTGATGAAGTGGGGAGTAACTTAGTAGTCACCCTAGACTAGATGGGGACGTTACAAAGGCTGCTCTAAAGAGGTGACATAAAAACTGAGGGCTGCGTGATAGGAATCAGTCCATCCTGCAGGAATCTGAAAAAAATATTATTCTAGGGAAAGGGGACAGATAGTCAAAGGCTCTGAAGCAGAAACAAGATAAGTTTATTCAAGGAATCTCTACATAGGTTGATGACGCAGGTAGGGGAAGATGATTTGACTTTGTAAACACCAGTGGGAGGGGTGGATTTTATTCCAAGTGCAGAAGAAAGTCACTGGAGGATTTTAGCGGGGAGCATCATGATCTCAATTATGTTTTCAAAAGATCATTCTGGCTGCTATGGGAAGAACAGATTGTAGGAGACTGGTATTAAATTTTCTTTGGCTGATTAAGGGCAGAGTATTGAAAAAGAAGAAAAAGTAAATAGGATTGAATCTCTGCCTTAAAAGAGCTAATAGTGGTGCTGGAAATGGTACATACAGACACACATAAATCTCAGAATAAATGGATTGTAGAAATCACACAGAGAGAGGGTAGGAAGGGTTATGGGGACTCAAATGAAGACACAACGTTAACTGGCTAGGGAAGAAGCTTGTCTCGGCAAGAAAACGTTTAAGTGGCGTGTAAAAGATGAGCAGAAAAAGAAAGGGGGGTGGTCTCCTGGCAGCCAAAATCACATCTTACGGTATGGCAGTGATAGGGTGCAGGGAGTATTAAGAAACAATATGCTCTCCAGTTAATCTACAGAGTCAAAGGCAAAATAAAAAAGTCATGAGGGACAATGCTAATAACAATCAACATTTAATAAAAGCTTACTATGTGCCAGGCACTGTTTTAACACAAAGCGTAAGTGAAAATATTTAATTCTCAAAACAGGAATGTGAGGTAACTGCTATTATCATTCTGCCCCCTATCAGTCGAGGCCCCAGTAGGAAGAAATGGTGCATTCACTTTAGAACAATTCAATGGATGTTTATTTTAAAAGGACTATTACAATGCATGGGCAGAAAGTTGGGGAACCACAATGGAAAGTGCGGGAACCCATGGCTAGCAACCACAGAGCACTAAATAAATGAATGGTGTGGTATTAGTCAGGGTTCCCTAGAGGGACAGAACTGATAGGAGATATATATATATGAGTTTATTAAGTATTAACTTACACCATCATAAGGTACCACAATGGACTGTCTGCAAGCTTGGGGAGCAAGGAGAGCCAGTCCAATTCTCAAAGCTGAAGAACCTGGAGTCTGAAGTTTGAGGGCAGGAAGCATCCAGCATGGGAGGAACATACAGTATTGGAGGCTAGACCAGTCTCACCTTTTCACATTTTTTTGCCTGTTCATATTCTCTGGCAGGTGATTAGATGGTGCCCACCAGATTAAAGGTGGGTTTGCCTTCCTCCCCAGCCCACTGACTCAAATGTTAATCTCCTTTGGCAACACCCTCACAGACACACCCAGGGTCAATACTTTGCATCCTTCAATCCAATCAAGTTGCCACTCAGTATTCACCATCATCACCTCCAAGGATGGAAAGCCTAAGATAAGAATGCAAAGGTAGATGCTTAGTTACTGTCTCAGCCCATTTGTGCTACTATAACAAAATGCCTCATTCTGGGTAATTTAGAACAGAAATGTATTTTCTCACAGCTCTGGAGGGAAATCCACAATCAAAGGGCTACCAGGTTCAGTGTCTGCTGAGAGCTCCAGACTATTCTTCCAAGATGGTGCCTTGAATATGGTGTTCTCACATGGTGAGAGGAACGGAAGGACAAAAGGGATGAAAGGTTGTGTCCTCATATGACAGAAGAGCAGCAGAGATCAAACCCACTCCTTCAAGCCCTTTTATAAGGGCCCTAATTCTATCCACGAGGATTCCACCCTCATGATTTAATCACCTCTTAAAGGCCCCACTTCTTGCTGCTGTACCATTGGCCATTAAACTTCAACACACATTTTGGAGAACACATTCAGACCATAAAACGTAAATAGTCAAAGAAGACATAAAAATTCAGGTGAGAAATATGATATTAATTCAGTGCATAATAAATAAGCTTTGAAGATCTTTGATGGATTGGAAAAGAAAATAACCAGAAGCAGGAAAATCAGTAAGGAATCTTTAATTATCTCAGTAAGAGGCAATGAGTCTGATGTAATGGGAAGAATGGAAAGAAGTGACAAACTTAAGAGCATTTTTTTTCTCAAGAACAATATGAAAAATAGACTCCATTGGACATGATAGGTAATGGGATACAATGGAGAGGTTGGAATGAGGCAAGGAAAATGTCAAATATAATATGGGAGTTCTCAGTGTGAATACTGAGAAAAGAGAGTCCTTATTATTAAGGGAAATAGAAATGCAATGAAGAGGGTATGTCTGGGCTTGGGAGTGTTATACCTGAAACACTTTCATTTGAAGCCCCACTTACATTAACTTAAGTAGAAAGGAATAATTTATTACAAAAATATAGGATTATTTCCCAAAACTTAAGGGCAGAAAGTATAGCTGAACCTCACAAGGGACCAGAATCAGGAATTGGCAGAACCAGGAAGGAGCCACATCCCTCCTTGGTGATGCTGAGTCATCCCAAGTCTCACAGTCTCACATCCTGACCTCTATTTGCTGCATTCATGCTTCTTTTCATGAACAAGCTTTCTCTGCATCTCCATGCCCATGATTGAAGATGGCCATCCCACAGTGGCAGCTTCACCTCTGAGTTTATATCACTCCCCAGTTAAACCATAATGAACTAGTGCTTGCCACTATTCCATATCTTTGGGAGACCAGATCTAGCCAGTTACAGCCAAGGGTGCAGGATTATGGAGTTCACACTCACTCTGGGGTGGAGAAAGTTCTCAGAGGAGGTCCATGTGCTGGGGGGAAATGCCTAAGAGGTGAGGAAAAGATGAGCTCAGTTTTGGACATTGTGAGTGGGAGGTGCATATGAAATATCTTAGTTGGACATCTATCAAGCTACAATTTCAGTCCAAAATGAGAGAGCAAATTGGCAGGAGGGGAATCAAGGCTAGCGAAACAGGTGACAATTAAAGGCAAATCTTGAAAGAGGGGGTGTATAATGAAAGAAAGGGGCCAAGGACTGAACCTTGGTGAATGATTCCAATTCCAGGACAAAATAAGGGATATTAGTAAAGGATGCCAGTAAAGAATACAGAAGAAGATCTGTCTAAGGATATAAGAAAAGAAAGAGGAGAATACAGAGTCATGGCATCAGGAAGAGAGGGGAAGAGTTGATCCATATGACCACCTGATTATTTTATCCTCCAATCCACGGAAGACCTTAAAAGCCTGTTCTTTGACTACAGAGACTGTGGGCAGGGGTTAAGTCTGTCTCTCTAAGAGTGTGCTTAGTGCCCAGTAGGGAGCAAGGAGCTCGACATATATCTGTTGAATTGAATAAAGATGGTGAAGAAAGAGAAGGTTGTAAGATTTAGCTAGAATGAGACCCTTAGTAACTTTAAAGAAAGCAATTACACTGGAGTGTAAAGGAAAAAGTCAGGATAAAAGGAAGGCATGGGCATGACCTAGTCATTGAGCCATTTTGGTGATAGAAGGGAGAAATGACTTGAGGGGGAAGTAGAGTGAAATGAATAGTTTGTTATATTTTTATTGTTGCTTCTGTGTTTTGTTTTTAGGATGAGAGATACTTGAACATATGTGGAAAAACAGTCAAGATATATGCATTAATCATATACTCAAGAGATGAGCAATTAATAGGACAACTTTAATGGAGAAGGTAAGAGACGAGAGGAACTTTAGAAATCAGAACTCTTCTCAGAGAATAAAGGAAGGCTCAAGATACAAAGAAAATTTGAAATAGAAAAAGCAAAGTTGAGGAAGCATCCCCATGTGCCTTCACTTCCCAGAGAAGAAAGAATCCTCTTGTTGGCCTGCCTGGGACAGGGTTGGAGATTGAAGATAATGAAGCAATTTTGGAACTGTGGCCTAAGCAAAGTGCTGTGTGCAGTTATCAAGACATAGGCTATGGTATTATCCAAAAGTAAGAGCCCAGCTACAGTTAGTGTGAATTTGTTAGCAGCCTCAGTTCGCACAACTGCAAGACTTGCTTCAGTAAAGCTTAGCAATTTGGGAGCTGAAGCAGAGTGCAGTGGAGATCTCCAGTAGAAGCATAAACGATCCCAATGTGGTGGCAAGTACAGTGTTGAAAGAGATTAGCCAAGGGTCAGACTGTGTAGGCAGCAAATGAGCAAGAGGCTGATGATTAGAGAATCTGGGGCATTGATGATGAGAGCGAGATAAAAGCACAAAGGGAGGAAAAATGGAAAACTGTCTCAGAGGAAGAAGTGTCTGCTCTCAAACTCTAAGAGGACAAAGTCATGGTGAAGGTCAATATACCAATGTGCCAAAGGGTGGCTCCCACTCTGAAAAAGCAGTTCAAAGTCACTCACAAATGAAGAAGCATTTTGCAAGTTCCTACTCACCACGCAGGCAAGGCCCATGACTCCCAAAGGGCTGTTGCCACCTAGGCTTCTAATTGCTAGGGCATTTGGTTCCCACAGAACCCAGTAGTAGGAAAGTAGACGTTAAAGTTCACCCTAGCATGAGATGAAAAGTGGAAAGGAAATCCTTAAACAAGTTATATATATAGTGTGATTACAACTATCAGGAAAATACTTCATAGAAAGAAAGAATGAAATGGGGGAAACAGAAAAATCACTACATAACTAATGATTTTGGTTTTCAGGGGAATGCAACAATGGATGAATGGATGATTTGATGGTTTTCATTCCTTTCTTTTCTTTTTCTTTTTCTTTTTTTCTTTTTACATTTCTGTGGCAAGGGTATTGTCATTTCAAGCAGAGCTCAAAGGTTTTGGAGACAGGCAGACCATTTATAATCATTACCAGTTATGGACCACCCACCAAGAGCCAGGCTTTGAGCTCGGTGCTTTACATATATTACTTCTAATCTTTACAACAATCCTTGTAGTAACTATTATTCTCATTTTGGATGTGAAAGTGGAACTCAAAAATAGTAAGGAACTTTGCCAAGTCCAAAACCCATCTGTATTCTGTCCACTTTAGCTGACAGCTACTTTGATTGTATCTCTGACTCTTACTTATTAAATGTTGGGTCTTGAGTGAAATAACCTCCCTGAGGTTCAGTTTCTTAAACTGAGATTTTGAACTGTAAACTGGAGATTTTGAAAATGAAAATAAGTAAATAAACCATAGGGAAATGAATTTACCATCATCTCCAAATCTGTATCAGAATCACCAAGGTAAGAGAGAATTAAATCAGCTCCTAAGAGAGAACTGCAGAGAAAGGGGCTTTTCAGAGTGCTAGAAAATGAGGCTTGTTCTATAGCCTTGTTTATGCTATTTGGCTCACAAACCAAGTAAGTCCAATGTTTGTAAACATTCTCTTTACTAGAAATACAAAGGTTAGTTTAGGTTTTCTACGATGGTGTTGTAATCGTAAGCCCAAGTATGAAAGGGCAATGGGGAGGCAAGAATTGAGATGTTTTCCCAACTCTGACAGGATGGGACACCTGACCCATGCGAGGAGCATCACTGGCAGTTGAGCAGCCCACAAGGAACTTTGGGGCAAAGGAAAAGCCCACTAAAGTGGGTTGCACCTGCTCTGCCCTGCTTCGCTGTGGGAGTGCAGTTTCCTATTCATGGAGAATAAATGAGAGGCTATGGTGGAAGTGTGCACAGTGATGGTGTTAGGAAGGAGATGTCCTCTCACCAATCTACAATTTACTTGAAATATTACCAATGCCTCCTTCAAAGAATCACGTAGATTAAAAAGAGTATCTTTAAAATGCCTGGTAGAGGGCCCTGCATAAAATATGACCTAACGAAATGATAGTTTTTCTTGCTGTTTTTCAAATTTTTTTATACTGAGCTTGCATTATCTTTTATGAGTAAGACAATGAATTTTCAAATTCTACATTTCAGCTGGAGTTATGGCTACAGAGTAGACATGAGATGGAGTAATTACATTAAAGGAAAGATGTTCACCTTTTACCTTATACACAGAGCACATATGAGTTGTTTGGTGTCATTTTTTTCTGAATAAATTTTTTCTTGGAAAAGTTCACTAGCAAGATCATCCTTAGGAGGATGAGGTGTCTCTCAGGCATCCTCTTCCAGGACATTCCCTAGAGAAATCTGGTTAAAGTGAAACACAGGCACCAGAATTAGAAACCCAAACATAAACCACAACAGTAGGTAGAAGTGATGCCAAGACACAATAGCCAAGAGACAGAAGGATGGATGAATGGACAAACAAAATGTGGTACATGCGCACATGGGATAAGAGTGAGCCTTAAAAGAAAGGAAATCCTGTCACATGCTCTAGTGAGGACATTACGCTAAGTGAAAGACGCCAGTCACAAAAAGGCAAATACTGTATAATTATACTTATATAAGATACCTAAAATCATTAAATCCATAGAAACATAGGGGCTGGGGTGGGAATGGGGAAAAGGAGAGCTGTTGTTTAATAGGTATAGAGTTTCAATTTTGGAAGATGTATTAGTCAGGGTTCTCCAGAGAAGCAGAACCAACAGGATATACATATATATATATACACACACATTATGCAGAATTGGCTCATGCCATTATGGAGGCTGAGGAGTCCTATTATCTGGCATCTACAAGCTGGAGACCCAGGAAAGCCACGGATGTAATTCTAGTCTAAGTTCAAAGGCTTGAGAACCAGGGGAGCTGATTGTGTAAATCCCAGGCCAAGGTCAGGAGAAGACTGATGTGCCAGCTCAAGCAAGCAGGCAGGAAGGGGACGAATCCTCCCTTCCTCCACCTTTTGCCCTATTCAGGCTTTCAATGGATTGGATGATGCCCATCCACATTGGTGAAGGAAATCCACTTTACTAAATCCACAGATTTAAAATCTAATCTCATCTGGAAACACCCTCAAAGACACTCCCAGAATTAGGGTTTAATCTTGGCACCTCGTGGCCCACTGTGGCTTAATCAAGTTGACACATAAAATTAACCATGACATAAGATGAAAACGTTTTAGAGATCTGTTTTGCAACAATGTGAATATACTTAATACTACTGAACTATACTCTTGAAAGGGGCTAAGATGGTTTAAGAAAAATTAATGGACACAATTACTAATAAATCATGTAAACAGGCCTGTACATTAAAAAGGGACATTTCATTGAATATGTACAAATATAAATTTGAACCACTAAAAATAAGGTGATGTCAAGGGAAAGAAGCCACAAAATACTTAAAGGGACATTACTGAAGCCAAAGAGGGGAGAAGTGGGGAGAGAGCTGTTGAAGCAGCAAAAGTTCTGGGGGAGGGGGACTGGGTACATGAAAACTTTGTAGGGGAGTTCAGGCCTTTGCCAGAATACTTGGCCTAACAAGCGCTTCTCCTCTTTCTGTGCCCTGCCTGACTCCTGAGTTCCAGCTGCCTGGCTGGTGTCTTCAGCGGGCCCATGTTCAGCCCTTCAAGCACTGCATTAACCAACCCCACTAGAATATCAGTCCACAGCCGTCCTCATTTGCCTAAACCGCATGAGTCTCGGAGCTGCTTTTGTGTTTCACTAATGTACCACCTGCTGCCTCAGACACCTGAGTCCAGGACAACTTTACCTCCACTCTGAAAATCTAAGTTATGTGCCTTCATCAAGGAAATGACTAAATATGTCAATGGGATAAGGATGTGAGAAGATTAAAATAGGAAAGTTTATTAGCCAGGATGCTTCTAACTCCAAATAACATAAAAGTCTGCTTAGAAATAGTTAAAATAAAAGGAAATGTATTATTACATAACAAGAAGTCAAAGTTAAGTCAATAGTTAGGACAGGCTCCAGGTGTGATAAATCAGAAGCTCAATGTTGTCATCAAAGATCTGGGTAGCTTCAGTCTCTACTCTGCCATCTAGGTATCGGTTTTATCCTCAGGTTGTTGGCCAGATGGCTCTACAGTTCCAGCCATCACATTGAGAGAGAATGTCTAGAGGAAGAAGAGAAGCTACCTCTTCCTGTTTTTTCTTTTTTCTTAGAGCATGAAACTTTCCCCCATAAGTCCTTAGCATACTTCCTCTTTCATCCCACTGAAAATGGGGCCTCATGGCCACAGTTGACCCATTCACTGCAAGAAGAATATTTCTCCTACAAATGATTGACTGAGTCTAATTATTAGGGGAGACCATGGTGTCCACTACAGAATGTAAATAGGTTCATAAAACAAACACAGCTATTATATGAAAAGCTAGTCCCTATATTTTTAGAGCAGAACTGTGATGCTTCCTCTGACCTGCTATTGCCGCTACCCTCAATCTCAACTCAGTTACAGTACTGTAAGTTCTCAGCATTAAAATCACTCATTTGGGAAAGATGGAGGGAAAAAGATTTTGTAGTCGGTATGACAGGGCAAATATCCATTTCATATCTCTCTCAGAAGTTCATGGTTATCACTAATACAGTTATCAAAAGCTCTGCAAAATCCTACAGACTGCTTACCCCACCACTCCCCAAACTTACCTGATCATCTATGCTTTCTTTCAAAAAAAATGATTTAAGTTAACATTCTGTAAAATTAATGCACCTCAAACTTTGAGAAACTGCAGGTAAGACATGCCTTGCTTGGAAATAGACAATATTTCACTCCTCCCTGTCCCTTCAATCTCAGCTTTAACAGCAGGTCTTCCTGGAAGCCCTGCACCCAGCAGAGGGGGATCAAAGCACTTATTCCACTGCATTGTAACTGCCTATATTTTAAGTTTTCTCCCCCACAATCTGTGAACTCTTTGAGGTTAGGAATTGTGTCTTGTTCCGGACTATATGTCCAATGCCCAATACGATGGCCAACATAGGGAAGGGACCAAATATTTCTTGAAAGAATCCCTTTGATTTTCCCCCAAAGGCAAGGGAATGAACTAGAATGAGCCAAGATAGACAAATACTGATTTCAGCCTTTCTAATCCACTCTGCTTCTATGTAATCACTGAGCACTTCTCCAAGATTGTTGGAGAGCTAACTTTTTCCAGAAACTCCAGTCAGCACAAAGGAAGCCTTTGTTAACAGACCACACCTCTGCACCCAGAGCCATTCTCATGGATGGTGTCTTAGTCCTTCCAGCCTGTCACTCCTATTAGAAAACCCAGAGCAGGATGTGCTCTGCTTCCAGATTGGGCCTTTGGGGTTGCCTCGTGACCCTCACACCACCTCCATAAATGGAAGATAGTAATTCTCAGGGCAGAGGTCATCAAGTCTATAAAAGTGTCTGAGCTTGTTGGAAGAAAGGCCTTTCCTAAGTACAAAGTAAGATTATAACTAGCATTAAAAACAGAACAAAATTAAAAAAAGAAAAGAAAACACAAGCCTCCAGTTAGCACAATCCAAATGCATAAGATGTGGGGGCCCCAGGGTAGGGCTGAGTGAGGGAAGACACAAAGGTAAATTGCTTTCCTTCGCTGGAGGCACTGAACTAGTGAGAGCCACATGGCTAGCTGTTGAGGCAAACACTCCTGGTTGCCTATCCAAGATCTATTGCCCACTTCTCTTCTTTCACCTGAATAGAAATGTGATTTGGTTCAAGTATCCACCTTCCTTCACAAAGCCATGGGCTTCAGGGGAAGCTGACGTCAGTTCCACCTCCAGATAGTGATTCTGGTTTGCCTACAAGTCAGCCATAGTAGCCCCATTCCTTTTGGCAAGGCTTTGTTTAGGAATGGGCATGTGGTCTAATTCTGACTGATCCAACGTGAGGGTGAAATTGGCTAGGAGGCTTCTGGGACAGTTTCCTTGCATCTAAACTAGAAAAAGAAAATCTTTCTTCTTCCTCTGGCCATGACTGGCCCAGTAATGATGGCTGGGAATACAGCAGCTATTTTATCATCAGGCTGAGGATGAAGCCAACATCACGGTGGCACGATGGAAAGTAGGAAGCAACGTAGGTCTTTCAGGATGGTATTAAGCCTCGGTCATACCAGAACCATAACCCACTCCAGACTGCTCACTGTATGAGAAAACACTTGCATCATTGTTTCAGTTGTGGTTTTACATGTACTGTGGCCAAAAGCTTCCTAATTTAAATGTACAGAACTCCAAGGCCAGGCCTTGTGCATTCTGTGTACAATCAGTTTGGATTTTCCTCCCCAGTCTTGGGCAGTGGACACCACTGACCAGTGTGAACCTCCGTGGCTCTAGAAGAAGCTAGTTGAACTGTTTCATGTCACACATGAAACCCTCAGACTACAGGCCCCTGAGGCCTGCATAGTGCAAAGCAGTCATTCCTCTTGCCCAGGAGGAAAGCAAGGATAAAATTCTTTTCTATCCCTGTTCTTCTTGAGAAAAAACAAAGCTTCCACCCAAATGTACAAAAAGCAGGTCTGTCCTTTCTCAGCTGATGTAGGGGAGGGATATGGTCAGGGGTAGCCATGAGGCCACTGCCCCTGGTGAATGTGAAACATTGGCAACCCTAAATAGGTAAGTGAGGACAACCTATAGAGTCCAGACTAGAGTCAAGGATGGGCAAGAAGGATGGCCTTAATTATAGCTGAGGTTATTTTGATTTGCTCTCAAGGCAGCTAACAAATAGTGCAAAATATCTAAACTAGGTAAGGTTAAAGGTGGATCAACATAGCTCTTCACCAACCTCCTTATTTCTTATGGACTCTTAACTGAAATTTGGGGACTTGGCAATTAATCAGGAAGGAGACACATGACTGATTAAAGTTGCAGAGAGCTGTGAGCACACTGCCTATATATCTCTGCTTATAGAAGTACCCAGGAAAACACATAAACTTCAGATAATTCAATAATTCTGTCAATCAGGAAGCCAGACTACCTGTCCTCACTTCTAGCCTCTGGGGTTTTAGAGTTCTCATATGCCAACACTGGGCAATCTTTCCTCTTTTGTGGTTGCCTTGTAAGGGAGTTTCCCATTTGTGTCCACATGGGAGCTCAAGTAGGCCTGACCACAGCTGACCACAACAGGTACATTGCTGCCCTCATCTTGCCCAGCACACACTCGCTGGGTGAATGTGCAGGTACCATGTCTCACTAAGTCCTAGTTTCCTCATTTTAGTTTCCCCACTAAATGGTAAGCTCCACAATGGCAGGGACTTATTCCCCCTGTTTTATTCAGTGATATATCCTGGATGCCCAAAACAGTGCTTGGCACATATAGTAGTCACTTAATAAATATGTAATGAATGAAATCATCTCCAAGGTGGGGACAAAAGTAGTATACCTCATGGGACTGCTTGAATACCGAATGAGATAGTGTGTAAAATATTGGCTCAGTGCCTAACACATAGTAAGTGCTAAAAAATGGTAGCTATTATTATTATTATTATACAAACCTTTGTCTTTGCCCTACTAAACAGGTGACTTGCTCCACCTGAACCAGTAACTGGTAAATCAAGATCCATAAAAAGGATTTGTTGAGTGACACCTGCATACTCACCTGGAGGTGTGGACAAAAATGGGCTTTATGAAACCATTTTGAATGCAGATCTACCCCTCCTCCTCTTCACCTCTCCCTAAGTCAAAGACATCATCTTCCCTCTCAGTCATCTAATTTCTCTCTTGCCTTCGCCCACCACATATTGGTTGTCACCAAGTCTCAAATCTCCTTGAGTGATGTCTCTCATGCCCACCCTCTCCTCTCCATCCTTACTAAGTTTAGCTCAATCTGCCTCTCACCTGGACAGGTAGGTGCAGCCCCTGTCTTCTGTGCTCACTGTCTTGCTTTTCCATTCAGATCTCCAATACCCCCGCCAGGTTCTTCCGTCACTCCCCTCCCAAACCTCATGCTCTCCAAATTACCTGCAAAATCAAGACCAATTTATTAGCAAGGTATTCAACACAGCCCTAAACTGCCTTTCCAGACGCTTCTCATCCTATGTCCCTCTCCTAACTACACCCTGTGGCCATCATTCTCCAACATACCCAGGCAGAGTCACACCACCAAACCTTTGTTCAAAGGGGTCATTTGGCCTGAAGCACTTTCCTCTTGCCTCCAGCTATGCTGTTGGAGGTCAAAGGGGATATTTGGCAATGTCTGGAGACATTTTTGATTGTCACAATTTGGGTAGAGTGTGCCACTGCATGTAATGGATACGGATGCTGCTCCACATGCTGCAACACATAGGACAGTCCCCTAAAACAAAGAACTCCCTGGTCCCAAATGTCAACAGTGTAAAGTTGAGAAGCCCTTGTCATGCAAATGCTCCTTACCCTCAGGACCTACCCGAATGCCATGCCATTCCTCTGCAAAGGTCTAAAGTGGGAGCATGGAGGCCTCCCCTCTAATTTCATTCCAGCTTTGGCAACCCCATCAGTCCTCTCTTGGCTTTCCAAAATTACGGGCCCATTTTCTGGCTTTCAGTGTTTCTCTTCTTGCCTAGCGGAAAGATCCCAAATTTACTCACATCATATCACAACCAGACAAAACAGTCTTTATTGTAATGGGTCAGAATTTATTGCAACCCCAATTTCCCTCTCCAAATCCATTATTTTCATTTATTTGATTCTGCCTTATGCAAGCAGTTAACAAGTTTGTCTCTACACAAGGAAAGGACTGTCCATCCCTCACCCCATGCACCAAGCACAGTGCCTGTCCAAAGAGAGGCGTTTGATCGATGTGTAGTGAATGTTAATTGTCATTGAAAAAATCTTGACTATGCGGTCTGATTGCAGCTTCTGCAGAAGATGTTCTGACTGAGTAGCTTTTGTTCATGTCTTTTCTTTTGTCTAAATCAACCTGTCAGTTATATTCTAACATGGAAAGGATTGAATAATTTCTTGGGTGCCCTTTTTTTATTTCAAAGAAAAGAATGTAGGATAATCCAGCCAGTTTCACTCCTATTTCAGGTGAGTCCTACTTCAGAATTAACACACCCATTTCCCTGACTTCCTACTTTTGCTGGGCCAGATGGACAGGATACCATTCTGAGAAACATCCCAAGTCTTAAAAAGCAGAATGTTTCTAACAGAGCCACTTACCTTTAAACTGATCAAAGTTATAACCTCTAATTTTCTGTGAAGTCCAGCTAACAAATATGAAGTTAAAACCTGACATCCCAGTAATTTCGCCTAGATGACACTGAACAAGATTACCCTTAATGAGGCAACCTTGGACTTCCGGGACCAAATCGCTGATCAGGCCATGAGCCTCACCTCCCCTCATGACTGCGGGTACAATCTGCTTCTCTCTTTGGAGGTGCCATGTTGGGGTTGTAGCTTGGCACCCGCCCCTCCCTGCTCCTCATTCTTCTGTGAATCCGTGGGCAGAATGCACTCAGGAAGCCATTAAGAGAAAATCTGCTTGACCTCAACATGCCACGTTTCAGAGTACATGATGTTTACTGATAAGTAAATTATAAATATTTTCCCCAGGTTAGTCACCGATTCCCACCTGGCACAGTTCCACTCAGCAGACTAGCTCCTGGCCCAGTCGACTTCACCCCCAGCTGGCTGGTTTCTTGATGGATGCAATATGCCTTGGCTTAGCTGCTTGGCTTGGCGTTTTGAGCTTCAGGTACTTTCTGACAGGGTTCCAAATGCAAATCTCCTTTTCAGACCCAAACTACAGACTCCATAGCAGTTCCTTGCTTTCCCGGATTCCATTCCATCTTTCCCTTAACAAGTCCCAATTCCGATGCCTCACTGACAGAGTGAGTTTAATAAATAATTGCTTAAGTCTTCTTTTGTGTTATCTCTTGGAAAAGGGCACTTTTCCAGGGCTACAGGTTAGGAAAACAGTGGTGTGTGCATGCGAAGTTATTTAGATAGACGGGCCTTGCTTTCGTTAGATTCCCAAAACCACTTTCTGCTTTAGATCTCCCCTTCTGGAGAAGATCTATCCACTCCTGTGCTTTTTACCGTGTAATGTGTCTCCAGTCTTTGCTTTTAGTCAGCCTCCTCACCATATCTTTTTTTTTAAACCAAATGAGACTTCTGAGGGCAGCACATCCCTTTCCACCTTGCCTTACCCTGCCCTGTCTTCATCCATTTATTTTCTGATCCTAACAACCCACTTCAAGTTCATTACAAAATCATCACCCCCCCACTACATTTGCATAGCACATCTATAAAGCTACCTTTGTCTTCAGTAGGAAGGGACATAATTGTGCTGTACATAATTAGGGCAAAGGACTCTTCATTACAACCCTATATTTCCATAGAAAAGTAGATGAAATTTTCATTAGTTTCCTAGTGTAGACAATGGATCCAGACAATTCAGGACAGCAAAGGGCTGACATTCTTTATTTCCAGATTGACTTTCCAATATCCAGCAAGGTGACTTAGAAAGAGTGCTGCATTTAGGATCAGAAGACTTAGGTTCAAATCCAAGCTCTGCCACTTACTAGCTATGTGACATTGGGAAGGAGGTTTAAATGCCCCAAAATTCGGTTTACCCATCTGCAAAATGGAGATAATAACATCTACTTCGCTCAGTTACAGTGAGGACTGGATGACCTGCAAGTACCAGCTCTGTGCTTATTCAGTGATGGGTTTAACCTTAGCCTCGTGGGTCTCTGTGAGCAGACTGGAGTATGACAGAAACACTGGCTTTGAAGATTTCCTTTTGCCCTTAGTATCAATAGCTGTGTAATTGTGGGCAATTAATTACTGCAGTCTCTCAGAGATTTGATTTCCTCATCTATAAAATGAAGATAATGTCTCCTTCCTGACTTACATTATATAGAACTTTTTGATCTGAATTTGCTTTGTAAACTAAAGCACACTGTATAGTGTCATGATGGTGCATCTCCTTCCCAGGGAAGACTGAACTAGGAATTTTAACCAAACTCTCCTCCTTCCCTATCTCCCCAGACCCTCAACACTCCCTGCTACCTCCCCCAGGTCTCCCCCGACTGGATACCTTTCTGTGGCTAGTGTACTTCCCAGAAGATCAAACACAGAGATCTTTACTGGCTCCTCTCCGGGAAAGTAGGGCAGATTCTATTAGCCTGGAGGGAGTTGGGCCTGAAATTAAACCCCGAGGCACTGGAGGACTTGGAGGTGCTAAATCATCAACCTTCCATTGGTTGGCCTGAGTAACAACTAAGCTCCTTAAAGTCCCCTAGAGAAATTCAGCAAGAATAAAGATTATTCATACTATTATTTCCATCCAGTACTTGTGAAAAACTGATGTGCTTAACAATACAGTTTTTATTCAATGGTGTGTTTAACCCTAGCTTATCCATGCAAATGTTTTCCATTAGTGTACGTGTTCTTGGTTTATCACACCCGCTTAGATCCTGGAGCCTCTAAGGAACCATGTTTCACCTGAAAAGCTGAGGATGATCACAATGGATGTCAGCTCTGTTCCCAGGAGACAACCAGCTGGAGTTAAATAACAAGGCATAATAATTGCCTTCAGGAATGCTTTCTTCCAAGGAGGAAAAAAAAAAAAAAAAAAAAGCACAAAACCTGTAGCTCTCCAGGACTCCTCCCAGGCCCTAGACTCTGACCCGGCTCTGCAAATGTCCACTTCTCAAAAGGTTCTGGAATGGTCTATCGGCATGTTCTTTGAGGCAAATAGCCTGACTTCCGCCCTCCCTTTATGGGGACCAAATTATCAAAGCCTTAGATGTCACAGAAAAGTGCCAGAAGAGGTGGGAGGAGAAAGGGATCACGTTTTGTTTTCTGATAACCATGAATTTTCGTTGTTTCATCTGGCTTTCAGCTTTCATCAAAACAAGTTGTTTACCGAGATTAATGTTGGGTATAATAAAGGCCCCAGACAGTTCTACCTGTGGGTACTGAGACTCAATAATGCCGTACTCAAATTACACTCTCTGCTTCCATGAGGCAGCTTCAGTGTGTTATTGTGAGCTGCTTTCTGCTGATTTAAAGTGAGATGACATGGAAACAGATTAGTGAAAACCACAGACATTATAAATTGCAATTTGGCCTCAAAAGATGAATGAAGAAGAAATGCTTTGATGTGTGATTCAGAGCTGAGCTGCAATATTTACAGAAAAACATGTCTGCAGGGAAAGAGAGAGAGAGAAAAAGAGAGAGGCACAGAAAGGAGCCTTTGGGTATTGAAAAGGATATTTTCTCAAATTATAGATGACCTAAATAAATATGAGGGCTCAAGGAGAGAGCACAGGGGTTTTCTTGCAATTTCATTAAGGCTGTAAGGGCTGATATTGAGGGGATTTACACGATAGGACATCTGGTCTGATAAAACATCACAGCAGCTAATCTAATTCTTACCTGGCAATCCTGTAAATTCAGGGCTGCAGAGAGACAAACGGCTGCAGGGTCCTCCTGCAATACTTCTTTATACTTGCCCTGTTCCCCAATAAATGTTTCATGGCCACTGCCTGACCAGAACAGAGGCCCGCTGGGACATTCATCCCTCTGCCCTTCTCCCATTGCGAGATATACAGCCGTTGTGAGTACTCTCTGGAACTCTGAGACTGAAGACCGTAACCACGGCAGCTCCCTGACCTTACAAGCAACTAGGATGTCCCCAGCCAGTGCCCACCTCTCCCCGCACTCCCACCTCAGGCCTTGACTGATTTAGACTTCTTGACATCATGAAAAGTTAG
The DNA here is from genome assembly GCF_000951035.1 of Colobus angolensis palliatus. NCBI lineage: Eukaryota > Metazoa > Chordata > Mammalia > Primates > Cercopithecidae > Colobus > Colobus angolensis. The sequence continues at coordinate 1,449,788 of NW_012120709.1, read as the reverse complement.
ATGAGAAAGGCCATTAGGGAATTAGAAAAACAATCCTTCTAAACTTACAAATGAATGATCTAAGGCTCAGAGAGGGCATTTCACTTCCCCAGGGATACACAGTTGGCTCTTGTGCAACCCACTGGGGAACACAGAACTTCATAACAGAATGAACATAGTGAAGCCCTAATAAAAACAACGCCTAAGAAGTGTGTAATGCTCTTCCCTCCAGCTTCCTATATCTGCTACCTATAGAAATAAGGGGTGCCCAGAGGCGCTTTGGGCATTCCCCTTTCTTGGGATAAAAGGCACAGAAAAACATGGAATCTGTGAGTCAAATGTCAAATTAGATTTTACATGTAACTATTACTGCTGATATTTATTGATCATTTACTCTGGACCTGGCACTGCACATAAATATTAACTCACTGATTTCTCACAACCACACTAAGAGGCAGATACATTTATTCCCATTATACATATAAGGAAACTGAGATTTAGAGATATGACACAACTTCCCCAAGGCCACACATAAGGAATGGCGATGCAGACCTTTACCCTCAGCAGTTCTGTGTGAGCCCAGAGTCTGAGTTCTTTAAACACCACCAGCAGATTTCAAACCCTGGTGTGTCTCTGAACCATTTGGGTGCTTGTGAGCAACGCAGTCAGCTGGGCCTCTCCCCTGGACTCCTCCCAGCGCCTCCTGGTTCGATGTCCCCAACTCCCAGTTCTCTCCCCATCCTTCTTTCATCCTGAAAACATTCCCTTGCCATTTGCATAGCTTATCTGACAGCTGATCACTCTCCCCTCAAACCTAACTGTGCCCTCTTGACTCCTCATTTATTGTGTCATCTCCCTTTTAAGGCTGCTCTGGCTCTCTTTTTCATCATCATCTTCTATTTATCCTTTCCCTGAATTCCCACATCTGGGCCTCCCAGGCTCCAGCATCCCTCTTTCCCATTTCTTTCCTCCCACCCCTCCGACAAATCTCACTTCAACCTTAGATCTGGTTATGTTTCCTGGTCTCCTCCTACCTATTTTTACTAACACAGACAATAACGCTTTGTAAACACCAGTTTACATTGACACCTGTGCTAGCAGTATTCTTACTCTATTTGGAGGCGAGGAGCTGGGATAAGGGGAATTTGTGCCAAAGCCAATCTCCTTTTGACGTCTCCTGTTCACCTAGCAATTATTCCTGGAACAATTTCTGTCGGCTGAGCACTTTGCTGTTGCCCATACAGAATTGAATAAAATATACCTCCTAGCCTCAAGAGCTTACAGTCTAGCTCTTCTACCTGAAAAATAAGAATACCACCTCCTTCTTCACAGAACTACCCTTCATTCATTTCCTCACTTAGCAGATTAGTATTAAGCATCTTCCATTGTGCCAAGCAACTTTTAGGAACTCACAAGAGGGACTTTGGTCCCTAGGACCTTATAGGGGGAGAGGTTCTGCAGAGGATTATACCTCAATGTAACTGTGGGAACCAGAGGAACACTTACCACCTACCAAAATGAGCCAGAAATATACTCCCTGAGGCACCCTGGAGCTAAAGCTTGAAGGACTAAATGGCTAGATAAGGAAAGGAGAAGGGAAGGACATGCAGGGAATGATAGGGGCAAAGGCAGAGAGAGACATTAGAAGTAGATTGTGTTCAGAGAATGCATATTGACATCTGGGGCTCTAGGTGGGGCAGCAGAAGGGGAGAACAGGAAATGAAAGTGCGAGGGTTGTCTGGGGCCAAAAATAGGAAGGACTTCCCTTTCTGCTCAGCCTGCTTCTTGGCCTTCCTTCACTAATCTAGGATGCTAATGTTGCTCCTCATAGGTTTGTGGGAGTGTGAGGCTTTCTCTCTACTTTTCACTTGACCTGTGTATCTCTTACCCACCGCATTGACCACCTCTATTGACATCCCTCAAGGATCCTTCTGTTTAGACAGTGACCTTGGCATCACTCCGCCCAGGACCTCTGTATGAGTCATTACCTCACCACACAGACCGCCAACCATTTAGAGGTCAAAGCTAGTTTATTACAGCGGAAAGAAATCTCAGAGCCCAAATGCTATACAAGTATTTAATTATGGGTGCACAGTTTAATTACTTAGTCCAGCTTTATATGACTTAATTTATAAATATAATTTACAGTTCCCTTGTTTCTTTCTCAAGCCATTTAGCTCATTAATAGTGTTGACTATAAGAGCTCTTCAGTCCTTTCCTGCTGGGCTGCAGGCCAGTGGTTACCAAGGTAAGGGAAAGGGGGGCAGGGATGTTGGGAGAAGTCTGCTCCTGCAAGAAACACTTTATCACTGGTGTTGCTAGGAATTTCCAGTGCATGGTGATAACAAAAAGCAGACTGACTTTTATTTGGTTTTATTATTGCTTTCAAAACTGTAAAGGCTAACACCCCCCTCCAGCCCATTGCCTGCACCCAGGATAGACCACTTGCCCCTCTGCCAACCCCATGCCTCTTCTCCAGGCACAACCTTTAGTTCCTTATTGAAGCCACTTCTCAGCAACAACCTTCTGGGGCTTCCTCTTGGGTCTCCCTAAGTAGCATTTCTTCATTCAACCAGTGTTTATTCAGTACCTACTATGTGCAAGACATTATTAGCAATGAACTGAAAAACCAGGGTAAAATATAATACAACAATTAACAGTTACTGCACACTCACTACACCAGGCACTGGGCCAAGTTTTCGCAAACATTGCATTTAATATTTAGAAAAACCCTGGAAACAAAGCTCAGATTGTTTAAAACAGTGGCTCTTGACCCTGACTACACATTGGAGTCACCTGGGGAGCTTTGACGCTGGAGTCGACCCTCTAGAGTTTTTTATTTAATTGGTCTGGGGTATTTCCTGGTCATCCAGATATTAAAGAACAAAACAAAACACCTTTTCAGGCAATTCTAATGTGCAGCCATGTTTAAGAGCCACTGATAAAAGTAATTTTCCTAAGATTCCACAAATAGAGCAGGGAAGACAGACGGTCTGGCCAGCTGGCCACCTGAGCCCTACTACATGCAAGACTCAGCAGCACTAGGTCCTTTTACTACTAAGGATATAACAGAGGACATGTGCCATAAAAAAGATAAGACACTATTAAAGTTCAAGGGACAATGAACTTGGAGAATTCTTCACGAAAGACCTAATTTATGGGTTATTGTTGTAAAGAATGCGCAGGCTATGCAGCAGTAGTCAAATGGTAGGGCAGGACTTCTAGGCAGAGATAACCACATAAGCAAAGGTGCGGAGGTTGAAAAACATGGACAATATATAAGGATCAGTGAGCAGACACCATGTGCACTGCGACAACGGAGGGCAATTAGGCAGGAAAAGTAAGTCAGGGACAGTTCGTAAAAGACAGTTTGTTCCAAACCACTTCAGATTAAGGCATGTGTAGAATAATGATCATATGTGTAGTGTACATCGGGGGAAATGACAAGGCTGCTGCGGTGGATCAGCATCTCAGTGTATCTGGCACACCCACTGGGAAGCTTTGGTATAAAGCCTTGAATAGAATCCAAGAAGTGTGAGCTTCATTCTGTGGGTAACAGGGAACTGATGAAGATTTTATATTGGAGTAGGAGATTGTGATAGGATCCAAGCTGGATATTTTTAATACAAATCTAGGCATTGTCACAGCGGCCTTCAAAAGACAAAGACTTGACTTTGGTAAGTTTCTGCCAAGCGTGACTAATAGAAGACTTTCATAATATGTTATGATTTGCTATACAGGTAGTGTCTTTCCTGCTAGACTTTGAACTCTTTAACAAGAGAGACTGTGCTATCTATTCACAAAAAAATTTCAGTGTGTAGCACAGGGCTTGGTACACAGGAGGAATACAATTAGGAACTGACTCTGAACCACTCATTAAATTCCATTCAGCAGGCAGCCGTCTATTTCAGAGTCAGGGAGCAAAAGATGATGCAAATGCATGTATATTAAAAAGAGAATAGAGACTAGAAGGCCCTGGGCAGACAGAACTGGTTTTTGGGGTAGTTCCCTTCCTCCAGCCTCTGCTCCTCTTCTGTAACAGGGACAATAAAAACTACCTAGCAGGAATGTAGTGAAATAGAACACAAGGGGTGCATGGCAAAGGCTTGCACCCAGCTGTCCCCCAAAAGGGGCATTTAATATTTAATTTTCAAATACTTTCAGTCCAATAATGAGGATCATATTAATAGTTCTGATTTGTATGAGTTACATTTTCCTTTGTAAAGGTCTGTTCTGTTAGATGTGTGTGTGGCAGGGTTGCTGAGTTAATAAGCCTGAAGCTCTGGCTATTGCCCTTAGTTAGCCTTCCAAACAATCACCAGGTGTGAATAATCACATCCACTGTTTATTGAGAATTCACTATGTTTTAGGTCCAATGTAATGGACCAATACATAACATACATAGATAAAACATTAGATGCAATGTTACATATTTTATCTCACTTACTCATCTAACCCTACACAAGGGATGCCAAGTATGGCTCTGGGCCTGCTTTACATGGCCCTCAAGCTAATTGTATATTTTAAAAGGTTTAGAGAAACAAAAAGAATTTGATACAAAGGCTATCTGTATTGTAAAGCCTAAAATATTTACCCTCTGGCCCTTTTCAGAAAAAATTTGCCAATCCCTACCCTACAAGATAGGTACTAAAAGTGTGTCCACTTTGCAAATGAGTAAACTGAGTTTTAGAAAGGTAAAGTAATTACTCAAGGCCAGACAGATAAATGACAAGTCTTGGTTCTAAATCTAATTTCATACCCATGGCCTTAAACACCAGTTTTATTGCCTTAAATTACAATAAAATGTTTCCTTTCCCTTTAATGTAAACCCAAACTTGACCCATCCATAGCTTGTTCCTAAAGAGTTTGTGACATGACTTCTCTGCTGCCGACATCCCTGAACATGCTGCATCTCACCTCTCCTTATGTTAAAAACGAAAAACAGGCTAGGCGTGGTGGCTCACGTCTGTAATCCCAGCATTTTGAGAAGCCGAGGTGGGCAGATCACCTGAGGCCGGGAGTTCGAGACCAACCTGACCAACATGGAGAAACCCCATCTCTACTAAAGTTACAAAATTAGCCGGGCGCGGTGGTGCATACCTGTAATCCCAGCTACTAGGGAGGCTGAGGCGAGAGAATCACTTGAACCCAGGGGGCAGAGGTTGCAGTGAGCCGGGATGGTAGCTTTGCACTCCAGCCTGGGCAACAAGAGCGAAACCCTGTCTCAAAAAAACCCAAAAACAAACAAAAACCAAAAACCTGGCCCCAATTGTCTATCAGTTTCCTCTTCCATACTCCTCACAGAGTTTCCAAAGCAGCAGAGGGTCAAGGGCTTGCAGGAGAGTTACAATCCACAGGAGAGCCTGCTGAGAAGGAAACAAAGTTCATTGTCTTCAGGCAGTCTGGATTCTAGCTGCGGGGGAAGGAAGAGAACTACAGCTTTCCTTCCAAAGGAAAGCATGGCCAGGGGCTTCTAGTAAGCACAAATCCAAGCCACCTCCTTGTCACTCTGTCTGGGTTTGGGGGGAAAAAGACACCTGAAAACCACACTGGTTCAAGCTCCAGCAGCTCGCCAGCTGAGAAAAGCAGCTGTGCCCCTTTCGTCTGTTCCATATTCAGCAGGGTGATTAGCTTCATGTTCTGACCCGGAAAGAATGATAGAATGATGCCTACAGTAAGCGCTGTGTCATCCTGTCCAGCTGGGGAGTGAGGTGCCCTGTTTTATCAAATACACTGTTTCATGGAAAGCTGCCTCATATGCCATCAGTGGGCATCCAGGATGCAAGAACACAGAATTCATAAAATACACTTTGTACCTAAACTATGCAGAAGGTAATTCCATCTTTTTTTTTTAAGATGTTGCCGCAGTCATGGTGCCTCAGGGCACTGTCCTGGAAGGAAGAAGGTGCATAAAATGGAAATCACATTTATCAAGTTCTATGCTGCTGCTAATGCTGAACAGGATACCTTAAATAAATATGGCTTTTAGCACTGACAATCCCCAAAGCTTGTTATATCTACTTTATAGAAGAAAAAAACTCAGGTTCAAGGTAGGTTCATTCATTCATATGATATTTAAGTGCCTCCTATGGACCTCAGCACTGGGGACACCAAAATGAACAATAAAGGCCCTGCCCCTGCCTCACAGAGCTTGCATCCTTGTAGGGGAGTGTCAATTCAACAACCACACAAGTAGTTAATTAATTGTGGTAGGGCAAGTGAAAATGCTGTGAGAACAAGTAGCAGAGGGAGCCAACCCAATCTGGAGATCCAAGAGGACCTCCCCGAGGAAGCGAGATTGAAGTTGAGACCCAAGGAATTACTTAGGAGGCGGGCAAATGAGCACTCCCTACACCAGCACCAAGGAGCCCCAACAGCAGAAGGAGGCATGGCCTTTCAAAGAAGGGAAAATACGCCAGGACAGGTAGAGCAGAGGCCAGAGGTGCAACCATCATAAGGTGAAGCTGGTAAGATTAGTACAGCCTCAGCTACAAGCGCCAGCCTTGCAGACCAAGCAAGGATATTGGACTTTATTCCAGGAAGCGGCAGAGAAACACAGCAGTCCTTCAGCAGGTCAGACTTTCCAGTAAGAAGCAAGTAATCAAATCGAGGTTGGAGTCTAAAGTCCATGCCTTTTCCACTGTGCCCAGCACATTTATGTGATGGAAAAAGAAAAGCCCGTGGGTGTGATTGATTGATAGGATCTTCTAGCTTACAGACAGAGTCTGGAGTAGAAGAAAAGCCCTGGGGTAAGAGTCAGAAATCTTGGGTTCTAGTTCTGCCTCTGGCCATTCCTAATTGGGCAGCTTGACTGAGTCTTTTAACCTCTGCAGACCTCAATTTCCTTACTTCTAACAGGAAGTATTGGACTAAAGCCATGCATACCCCATAGTAAATACTCAGTAAATCTTAGCGGCTACTTCTATCATCCTCTTTGCTCTCTAATATTCTCTGACTCTCAGTATAAATTCCATGACTGTGATTGTACTTTCTCAGACTCTCACTTACCAGGCATGATAATCAACCTTAGTTATCTCTAGAGTAAGGTGGTACAATTATTCTTTTGATATAATCCTAGAATTCTCAAATAACAGTTAGGAACTCTCGTCTCCAGAAGGAATCCTGGATTTTATGGCTCACTTAAATGTTCACATAATTGATTTGCCCCTCTTACAGTATTTATCCATATAACCCACAGGCAGAAATTTAATTATGGTTCTGAAGGGACTTACTGTTATAATATTGGCAGAGTTTTCATAGGTTAAGCGATAATTAAAGTTCAAATTTCACAGAGGTCAAACAGCTTTTAAGTATGATTCCCCCCACCACTATATTATAACAAGGACAATTTGGTTTTTGAAATGCAAGATAATGTTAAACAAGAAATTATTTTCTACATTATATGTAAAGTTGTGCTTGCTTTTATTTGGTTTCTTGATTTAGCAATAATAAATTTTTGTGTGTGTGTATGTGTATTTGTGTGCTACAGCATATTGATGTGATTTGGGAAGAACTGGGAGGGCTATTTTTTATTATTATAGTAAATATTTAGCCCTAGACCCCTTCCTTTATGACTACCCATACCCCATCACTCACCAAGTTTTTGGACCCTCTCTTTTCTTTGCCCAGCTGGTGTGTGCTTTCTCTGGGAATGCAAACTCATTTTAATATTAGCTTAAGCAAGGCATAATTAGGAACACAAATCTGCTGCTGCAAAAAAACAATGCAATTCATTCAAAAGCCAAGATTCAGTGACTTTTGGATTGTCTGTCGTTAGGCTGGTTTTTTTTTTTGTTTTTTTTTTTTTTACATTCTCATCTCTCTCCATTCCAGTAATTGAAAGCTGTTTGCATATTTAAGTATGCAGCTGTAATTGGCCCACTAATATACTCTTCCCAGGCAAGCTCTGTTATTTTGCAAGAAGAAATAGGATAGCTCATCTCCCTTTTGCAATCTTAGTAGAAGAGGAGGATGAGGTCCTATCTAGATTCCTCCTGTGCTACAGACACAAGAATAGAACTCACTATACGCTGGAGCTGAGTCACACATCAAGGGTAATTTTTATACTGGGTACTATTTCTTATTTTCCATATTAATCTTTTCTTGAGCTTTGTCTTCATGCTTAACCATTTTCCCTCTCCTTCAACAGATTCATGTTGTCTTAAGACCTTGTGACTTTACTCTTTTGTCGACATTACAAAGTAATCATTAACCCCTGAATCGTCAACTTTTGTCACTGGAGGACTTCATAGTCGGCACAAATGGGATCATGTCAAGTGCTCTTTCATAAAACTTTGTATGTGCATTTGCGTGGGTGTCTGCAAATTTGTATGTTAGCAAAACCTAAAATCAAAAATGAATTTATAACACATCAAAGTCAGAGAGAGTGTCACACCATGATTGGGCATTATGCAGGTAGAGGACCTCTATTATATAACAGCAGCAAGGTAACGAAATCCTACATGATTTCACTTCTGTGTTTCCAGCTTCATCTCCTGACACTCCCATACTGCCTTCTCTATGCTCCTGCCATACTGACAGAATACAGCCCTTGAAATCCCTGCTCTCTGCCTCCTCTAGGCCTCCACACATGTTCTTGTTCTATCTGGAATCCTCCTGTGCCCCATCACAAACTATTTACTCCTTATTCTTCAGGCCTCAAGTTCATTACCACTTCCTGTGAAACTTGGCTGTGGACCTGGATCCACATACAATTGCATAGGCTTTCAACCACAGCAAACATTTTAAAACTCTTTCATCAGGCAAGTCTGCATGCTAGGCACTGGAGGTAGAGGGAGCAGGGGAAAAGGGCTTCAGGGGATTATCCAAAGGCCTCTGGTATGCCCATCTATGGTACTTCCAGACAAGACTCTCTCAACTGCTAATGTCCTTGTATTATGAACCATCTGATTTGCTGACTCTTTCTGCCATTTTGTACAGGACTCTACTAATTTTCACATTCTAAATTCTTTACAGAAAGGATCTACCTACAAAGCTTAGCACTGATACGAACACATAAGAAATATCTGACAGACACCATTGACTAATTATCTATTGACATGCCATTGGGTTAACTTCCACATGAGTCACTTAGCAACCTGGTGAAATGCCCAGGAGATTGTAAACTACATAAAGAGAGAGACCTTGTTTACCATATTCAGCATTTTCCTTAGGACTGAAGCAATGCCTGGCACACCATAGGCACTCCCTGAATATGTATTCAGTAAATGGATGAATGAACAAATAATACAAAGCCAATGGTGAACACAAGTTCTGCCCTAAGGGAAATTCTAGACAATAGCAAGAGACATGTTCTCCTCTCTCCTCCATAACTCTTACCTTCATTGAACATTATTTACATTTTCTCCCTCATTTCTTCTTAAAGATCTTTCAAAATGGAGTCTTTACTCTTTTTATAGGAAGTCCTTGTAAGGAGAAGTAATAATCTCAGCAGAAACACAAAAGCAGGAACCTTCATCTCCTGCACAACTTTAGAAAACACTAGGAATGGTGGTTGGAATGACTGCTGTCCCCTAGAAGGCTTCACAGAGGTAAGGTTAAAGATAAGCCATTCAGTTTATGGCCTTGTTTTGATTGTGTACAGTCAGAGACAACCATTAATAATAATAAGAGAAAAATCTGCAATTCAACATAAGCCAACATGCATTAATTCTGCATTGGGTATTTGAAATTTAAAAAGTGAAAAGATAAGTAAGAATAGAGTGCAGTGAATGAGAGAGAAAGTAAACAACAATCATATAATGTGGTAATTGCTATGCTAGAGGAATGGACAGAGTGCTCAGAGAATAATGAAGATAGTGCAATTAATTCTGTCTCAGAGCATGGGGAGAAACTTTACAAAGAAATTTATCATTGAGCTAGACCTTCAAAACAGTAGGATTTTGCAAGTAGAAGAGGTTAGATGGGCATTCAAAATGGAGAAGGCATCATGAAGGCATCAAGCATGCATCAAATTCCAGGAGTCACCCCGAGATGATTGACAGTGTAACTAAGATAGAGGTTCCTTGTTGAGAAATTTTAACACCAAAGAGTTTTCTTTTAACCTCTACATGAAAACAGTCATAGCTTTAGCATCTACCAATTGAGAATGCACATAACAGCAAAATTTACTACATGTTTAGTAAAGTTTTTGAACAAATGTGTGTTTTATTAATCACTCTAACACCTACATACAGTAAAAGAAAAATGTGGCATATAATGTAAGACTTAATGTTCACATCTATTTTCGTCCTTTAAATGTTTCATTGAAACAAAAATGAGTAATGGTTATCTAAGGAAAACATTTCTAAAGAAATGGTTGTCTAAGGAAAATCTTCCGGGAAAATATACCTTGTGAGAGTATCAGAAAAGAAAACTAGGGCTTTAGGTAGTTCTTGAACCTCCCACATAGACATACAATAGTGTGTTTAGCGGGAAGGGGAGGAGCAAGTTGAGAAATTACAAGGAAAGGCAACTCTGCCCTTAAGTGAAGTACTGTCTTCCTAAGTTCTCTGCCACCGAGAAAAAGCCATCCTCCTCTGCAAGTGTAGGTAGGAACCCCCAAACTGCCTTCTGGAGGAAAACCTACTTATAAAGAGCCTAGAAGTAGCTCTTTAATCCAAGGATCTATACAGGCGCAGAAAAAGTATAGCTGATGGCATAACCCTCGCTCATAAAGATAAACTGGAAATTATCAACAGATATTGGAAGAAAACCAACAGCATATCAAGAAAAGGACCAAAATCACAAAGGAAACAGATAATCCAGGGAACAGAAAGAATCTTTTCAAAAAATTTTAATTAAAATCCTCAGGTATGCAAGATGTTGCACCAATTAAACAAGAACAGAATGCTATGTAAAAAGGAACAACCAGTTCGAAATAGGAAATTAAAAGTTCTAAGAAGTTTAATAAGTGGACAGGAATATGCTGAATATAGCAGACCCCAAAAATACCTCAAAATAATTTAGATACCCCACAAAAAAGTCAAAAAAAGCTCCCAAAATTTGGATCAAAAAAGCATTCTAAAAAGTAAAATGTGAAAGAAAAAATAGTAGACAAGGAGAAAGAAGAATATGAGTGGGCAATAATGTAGTGTTACTTTCTGATCTTTCATAGTCAATAATTCTCTCCAGCTAATGATAACAAGAAACAGAAGGGCAAGTATATTTTCTAAAGTTGAGTGGTTACCAGTAAAATTAAAAACACAGCCTGTCAATAGTGACTGCTTTCAGGACATGAAACTGGGAAACTGTCTTTGGGATGAAAGAGTTCCTTCTATGGACTCATATATTTTCTTTGGGGAAAAAAATACCACATTGCATTTATTTTAATGTTTTTCATAAAGTTATCCTTAGAAAGTATAACCCATTGAAAGAATTGAGACACCATTTCCACATTCTCCAAATCCTCAGCACCCATAAGAATTACTTAAAGAAGGCAAAAATCAATCTATTCTCTGCCAAACAAGGGGTATTTTGTAACAAGAGAAACCCCAGAAAGAAGAGCATATCCTGCTGTGTCAGAGGCTTTTCCAGGTGCTCTGGATAAAACAGTTAATAAACAACAAAAATCCTGCCCTCATAGAGTTTACCTTCTTCTCTTAACACATAAAGCCAGAGTTATTACTTTGCAATTAATAGATTCAATGTCATTTTAACTGAGGAGTATTTCTCAGGTGAGAATAGACCATATGATCTTCAGAAGAAAAAAAAAATATTTTGCAATTGTGAAATTATAATTTAATGTTAGGTAAATTCAGGTGGAACCCATCATCTCCCAACCCCCCTTCCCTACAACACTCCATGCTGAGAAAAGATCTTCCCCAGATATTTTCCTTTTCCAAAGGAGAGGTTGGGGTGGACCACCCATATGAAGGATTTTAAAGAGGAAGTTTCAGGAAGGAGACAACATAGGGGAGATTAAGGCAGAGAATGAGAGAGTTGCCATGAGGGACTAGAAATAGGGGCACCTTTGTTTGGTGTAGGGGAACAGGTTAGGAAAACCATCACCACCACCACAACTCCCAGTTATCAGGCTCTGTGCCCTTTAGGGCTGATTAACTGAACCCTTGAGTAAAAGAACTGCCTGCTCCTCCTGAAGAGTTTGCTGAGGCATGGTCCTGGGGCAGACATGGATACACTCAAGAGCAGGGAGGCTCTCTGATCAGAGGGCATCTTGCAGGTTCACAAATCAGGAATAGTTTGAAGGATGCTTATTTGGAGGAGGTGAGAAATAAGGCCAGAGAGGTATATTGGGCAGATTTTGAAAACCACCTCTTGTGTTACACCAGAACTCCAAAGGGAAGTCAAGAAATATACAAAGCCACAAAATGTGCAAATAAGAAAGGAGTAAGGGAGGAGAAGCCTTTTAAGAAAGAAAGAATATGATCAGATCTGAGTTTTAGAAACATGATTCTGGTAGTATATTCATAGTGCACTTGAAAGAAAAGAGATTCACAGACAGGGAGCTCAGTTAGGAGGTTGCTGTAATTACTCAGGCAAGAGACGCCCTAAACTAGGGTAGTGACAGTTGGGAAAAAGTTATATACCTCTTTTGTGCTATTTCAAATTCTTCCTGCCCTACCTTTTACTCTGCGCACTGTGGCCATCACTATTTCTGCACAGACTTCAACTAGCTCTGGGCAGGTGCAAACAGAGCATGGAGCCAAGACCATGTACTCCATGCTTGACCTGATGTTACTGCATGGAATGAATGCTCCAGGAACCTGCTCTGCAGTCTCACACGCACAAGCCAGAAATACGATGATTCTAATCCCCAGGAGCATTGATCTCAGTCCAATCTGTGCCACCACTGCTTCTTTCCAGCCCCTCTGCCACATGCCACATGGTTGAGTGATGGTAAGGAGGAGTTCTCTGCATGGACAATAGTGATGCCTTTCACAAGACTCTTTAAAAGATCCCACAGGATCAAAGATCTGCAGCGGTAGCCAACTCAGTAATATAAACTTGATAAACTTTTTGCTCCTTGTCTGTTCATTCTGCTATACCTTTCACTGCTCCCTGGGTCCACTCTCATATTAAACCACTGTATATGAGACTTGTCTCAGGCTTTGTTTGGTTTTTTTCCCTTCAGTGGTTGCATCACCTAGGCTAAGGCAGATAATCACAGAACCTGATAACTTATACCATGCTGGGGAAAGGAAAGAAGAAACTTATAAGATGGCTGAGTTTCCATTGTGGGTGATGGAACTGGCATGTGCTGAGGCTATCTGATATGACCGTGTCTGTCTCTGACACATGCATACATGCACACACATGTACATATACCCACAATCCCCTTTTTGTTTGTATATGACTAGAGTCTGGCTTCTGGCTTGTGAGTAGCCAACTTCCTTGTAGTTCTGACGTCCTTAACGCTGTTTGTTTTATGATTAAAATTATTTTGTTCTTACCCCACTCCTTCTTCTCATCCTAACTCTGTTCTCTTTTCTCCCTTCATGTTTTTCTTTTTTACTCATATCACAAAAACTAGGTTTTTTTAAGACAGGAAGGCAAGAGTAAAGGTAATCCATCACTTTTCAGGGTAATTTGTTATCATCTTCTGGTTATTTGGGGTCTACTCGGGACTGACCACCTAGGTTTTTGTGTCATGCCGTCATCATTTCATTTGTTTTACCATCCACCGGATATGAAGGTGGCCCCTGTACAGGTAGGGTTTGCAAGCAGCCTGAACTCCCTCATCAGAGGCTTTGTCAGTGTGCAGTATTGTGTTGAGGTGGGTGGTGCAGCAGTGTATAATTTTGTTTGTCAGTGAGTCACATTACAAGGAGACTCACATTACATAGTCACAGTGACAAAAATGTGAGGCTGGAAATGTGAGCATTTATCTCAGTCCAATTTGTGTTACAAGAACAAAATGCCACAGACTAGGTCTTTTATAAAGAAAAAAGTATTTCTTACAGTTCTGGAGGGTGGGAAGTCCAAGATCAAGGGGCTCTCATCTTGTGAGGGCCTCTGTGTTGTATCATCCTATGGTAGAACATGAGAGGCTAGAGAGCACATGTGAGACAGGGCAAGAGGGCTGAGACCATTCTTTTACCAGGAACCCATTCCCAAGATAACTAATCCACTCCTGCTTTAATCCATTCATGATGGCAGAGCCTCATGACCACATCACTTCTTAAAGGTTCCACCTCTCAACACTGTTGCATTCGAGATTCAGTTTCCAACACAAGAACTTTGAGGGGACTCATTCAAACCACTGCAACATTCAATTCAACAAATATTTATGGAGCAATACTTTCTTACTCTGCCTAATCAGACTCATTGGTGCAAAATCCTAGGCATTTTTAATTATACAGAGAACCTATTTATAACTCATACCCCAGAACTTGAAGTAAAGCAAATCAAAGTGGAGGCCAATATCCTCCATCTGTAAACCTCCATTCCCTTACAAATGGTCACACAATTCCACCACTGCTTCGTTCCAGCCCCTCTGCCGCATGCTCTTCCCTTTAGTTTCTCTTGTCCAGGTTACAGAAATCCAGTTCCTTTCTTATCATCTATAGAACAGAGTAGTTCCCCCTTATCTGTGGTTTCAGTTACCTGTAGTCAACTTCATTCAGAAAATATTAAACAAAAAATTTCACAAATGAAATGATTTACAAGTTTTAAATTGCTTACAGAGAAACATACAGCCAGGCGCGGTGGCTTACGCCTGTAATCCCAGCACTCTGGGAGACCAAGGCAGGAGAATCACCTGAGATCAGGAGTTGAAGACCAGCTTGGCCATGGTGAAACCCTGTCTCTAATAAAAATACAAAAAAATTAGCCAGCTGTGGTGGTGCACACCTGGAACCCCAGCTACTCAGGAGGCTGAGCAGGAGAATCACTTGAACCCGGGAGGCAGCGGTTGCAGTGAGCCAAAATTGCGCCATTGCACTTCAGCCTGGGCAACAAGAGCGAAACTCCGTCTCAAAAAAAAAGTACAAAGCCACAAAATGTACAAATAAGAAAGGAGTAAGGGAGGAGCAGCACAGTGAAATCTCACACCTTCCCATCCCGGACATGATCATCCCTTTGTCCAGTGTACCCATACTGTGCACACTACTCACCTTCTGGTTACTTAGTAGCTATCTCAGTTATCAGAGTGACTGAGACAGTGTATATAGGATTCAGTACCATCTGCAGTTTGAAGCATCCACAAACTTCTCCCCCACAGATAAGTGGGGGCCCACTGTACACACCAGAAGCAAGTGTTATAAGCACCTTACTTAAAACAAATATTCTGTCTTTGTAGCAAACTCTCATTTTTCATTTCCTTCTAGTCAGACCCCATCTCTGAGATCTGGCCCTTTTCATTGATGTCAGCAGGAGCCAACCTCTTGTCCAACTGTTCCGAATCCCATACTGTCAGTCTACCTTTGACTAGAAATATTTATATAACCAGAGAGGGAATGAGCACATTTATTCTCTTTAAAAATTCCATGTTCTATATTCAAGGCCAGTTTCCCAAAGATCCACTCAGGGAGTTGGGGGTGGGGCGTGGTATTGGGGCAACTTGCCAGTGGAGCTGGGTAGAAAGTGGCCTGATGAGATGCCATTTTTTCACATGCAAACAGTGGCAAAGAGATTTGTTTATGCCTTGTCATGACTAGACAACCCAAATACCACCACGCCTGCATCAGCAGTTGAGTCTGGGTTTTGTCATTGTCAGTCCCTCTGGCATTCAGAAGAGATGCTGGCTCAGGAGGACCAGCAGAGTTTAATTTCCGAATGCATCTGAAATCCTTTAAGCTCTTTGTTGGAGCCATTGCAAAATCATAGTGGGTATAAGCCTTTTTTTCCCTTCAGTGATTGCATCACAGTCACTAAGACAAGCACAACTGGCTCTTTCTCCGGAGAAACGTAGGCATCCGTGGTCCAAAGGTTAAGTACGCTGGGGCCTGGCTTGTTAAATTGCATTTCATTAGAGAGCCCAAGTGAGTGCAGGCTGAGCTCAGCAGCCTCGCTGGGGAGGGGGAAGCAATTGCTCGCTGTTCTTTCTCCAGGGAAGGGAGCAGCATATGGTGCTCTGCCTGTGACACCAACAGTTAATTTCTACTAGCTTTTCCGTAGTTTCAGCAACTCTGGGATTAGAAAGGACAGTTGCTTTACAGTTCTCTCCAATATCTCTCAAAGTTACTTTCCAAGTCTCTGCTTTTGTTCTGCTGATTCTCTTTCAGCAGCTTGGTTTTGCTAAGGAGTAAACACTTGGTTTGGGATTGAGGGGGATTTAGCTGCTTTGATTTTCCTTTGCCCAGGGTCTCTGGAACAGTTATTTTGGATATTGAGATAGTCTTAGATGTTTCTCCCTTATATGCATACACAAACACCTCTCTCTTTCTCTCTCTCTTTCCACTTGCCCTGTAATGTTTATTAATCACTGTGGAACCATACTGGTCCATATGGAATAAAAATCAGCAGAAGCAAAGACAAGGTATTTGATAGATTTAGTGGTGGTGGTGTGTGGATACCTGAGAGAAAGAGAGAGATTACTACTAATAATAACTGTTTATTCATAACTTTCTATGCACCAGGCACCACACTGCTAAGTACTATACATGCATTCTTTAGTTAAATTCTCTCCAAGCTTATAAAGGCAGGTGTTGTTACTATCCCCATTTTACAGAGAAGAAAATTGAGGCCTAACTTGCTAGAGACATAATTTTGAAACAAAATTTACTCTTAATTATGATGTTATAACGCCTAGCCCACTCCCATCTCTCAGAATTTTGTTTTATGAGAAAATTATATCACTGTTTATTTTTAATGGTATGAAATCCTGAGACAAACAAGGATAATGACAATAACTATAAATGTTGTAACTTTTACCTATTAGACACTGTGCTTGATCTCACACAACCTTGCACGTATATAAATAATAATACATACTATTCCCACTTTAAAAATGAGAAAACAGAAGCTAAGATGTTTTGAGTAACTCGCCCCAGCTCATTCCAACTGACCAGTAAATGGCAAGTTGGAGTTCAGATACAATGCTGCTTATTTCAATGTCCAATGTTAGGCTCTAGGATGCGATCCCTGTAAACCCTCCATCTCACAGGGAGAAAAATTCTTTTTTTTTTTTTTAGATGGAGTTTCACTCTTGTCATCCAGGCAGGAGTGCAATGGCACGATCTCGGCTCACCACAACCTCTGCCTCCCGGGTTCAAACGATTCTCCTGCCTCAGCCTCCCAAGTAGCTGGGACCACAGACGTGCACCACCACGCCCAGCTAATTTTTTTTTTTTTTTTTTTTAGTAGAGATGGGGTTTCACCATCTCGGCCAGGCTGGTCTCAAACTCCTGACCTCATGATCCACCCGCCTCGGCCTCCCAAAGTGCTGGGATTACAGGCATGAGCCACCGTGCCCGGCCACAGGGAGATAAATTCTTAAGACATGTACTTTCAACAGAAGGTAGTGAGTCTAGTGAGGTGCTGTCATATACACTCCCAGATCAGGGGCATCTAATGTAATTGCACCTCTGAGAGACCTTGGTGCCAGGTACTCACTGTTTTCAGATGTTCAAGTTTGCACAGTTAACACAATTCTAGAGGGAACCAATGTTGCTAGCAGTTCATAAAACTGAGAAACAAAGCAAAAATAGCAAAAAGTAATACTACTAATAATAAGTGAACTGGAAACTCCTACTCAGAAAGTTTCCTAGGCTCTCTACTTCCCTGGAGCTACTCAGCCAGGCCATCTGCATGACAAGTCCCCAGTCCTGCCTGCCCAGTCAGAATTCCCCTCCAAAGGCACCCAGCCCAGAATCTGCTGAGTGGGCAGCAAGTTCCCGATGCCTGCCTTCCAGTGCCAGGTAACTTGACTCAGGTATCTCCCAGAAACTTTGTACCACAAGACCTGGAAGTGATTGCCTTTGCTCATCACCAGACATTAGAAACAAGTATCTGTATCAGAAAAACAAGTAAATACAGGAAACCAGTAAGGGAAAGAGGAGGGTGAAACAGACAAATAAGGAGAAGTGTAGACAAGAACTAGAGACAAAACATCTCACAGGAGACGCAAAGAGAGCTTTTGAAACTTCCTGATTTCCTACAAGGTTCAATGAGCCTAGTTGTACTTTCCCCATTTTGAATTTTGGGCAATCTCTCTATTTTATTTTACTAAATCCTTTTAAATGTGTTAACTCAAGTGGGTTTCTGTTTCTGCCTACCCAAAAAAAAAAAAAAATCTTTGACTAGAACACCTTCAAATTCTTCCCTTTTGAGTCATACATTTCTTTTTAACCCAGTATTTTGCCTCAGGAGTGAGACCCAGCCAGAGCTATTCATTATCTTGCAAATGCATTTAGCCTTTTGTTGCCTCTATTTCTTGGTTATAGGTTCTCTCTGCTCCAAAGGCCTGTTACCTTCATGTCCAAGTATCTGTATGTCAGCCAGGCTTTGAGCCTCAGGGGAAATCTCCCCCATATGGTTTCTCTGAACCTTGCTGGCCACAAGTAATCTCTTACTATTCCGTAGGGCTTCATATGTAGGTCTCTTGATTCCAGTGTTTTCTTCCTTATGGTAGAGCTATTAGTGTACCCAGCCTAACTTTCCTAGTACATTATAAGCTCCTAGGGGCAGAGATTTTTGTCTTACCCTTTACAAACTTTATCGGTGTTTTGCATATAGTAGACACTAAATTCTCTTTACAAAATTAGTGAATAAATGCATGAATTCAAAATGCCAGAAAGCATAATGAATTGAAAAGTGTCAAAACTCCAATTTTGGAGGAAATAAAAATGAATTGAGAAATTAGATCCTATCAAACCTATAGGTAAAAACAAATTAGAGAACATATTGAGATCACTGCAAATTCAAGCAAACCTTGAACTTAATCTCTAAGGTTTCTTTCACTACAAAATAAAATAAAATAAAAATCCATGCCTATGTTATTCTGTACAATAAACATCCACAATACTCCACAGGGAGACCAGAGTTTAGGAATCAAGTCTCGAGATGGTGCACATTTTTAGTGATGAAAAGACAATCCTTTTATACCTTTACCATAGTACTTATCATTATACAATAAGATATGTAATTATTTATATATCTATTTGCTTATGATTTCTCTCCGACTGAACCTACTGAAATGTGAGCTCCATGTGAAACTGATCTTCATTTCATTCAGTGATTTAGCCCGTGTGCCTAAAGAGTGACTGGAATAGAGGTGGCACACAATAAATAATTGCTGAATGAATGATTGAATGATGGATGAGTAGGAAATATAAAAACACATGAGCTATAGCCTCTGTCCTCATTAAGCATGCAGCCATCTTTAGTATAGAAGACATTGCCCTGCCCATATCCTTCACCAGACCAATGCCCTCATCCCCCAGCTGCTATAAGTGTTGTCTGCTAACAGCCCAGAGCTGCCCACTACTCCTAAGAATTGCCCTCAGTGGCTGGAAACATCTTTCTCGGAAAGACATGGGAGGTTGCACATTATCTCCAGAGGTGGCCAGTAGCCAATGACTGGTTGATAAAGGACTCCAAAATGTTGCCTGCACATCACTCACCCACAGTACCTCTCAGTGTGAGAAAGTTTTGCAATGCCATTCACCATCTAGAGTTCCTCAAGGGATCAAAGGGAGTACACACCTTTATCTGGTCCCTCCTCATTCCGCTTCTCAGATACCCTCCCTGATGAGTTTTCCTGAGAGCACTCTCTCAATAAATCCCCGGCATAAAAATCCCTGTCTTAGGCTCTGTGTCTTAAGAACCCAATCTAAGACATTTGGAGTTATCTATTATCTATTATGTGCCATGCGCCATTTTTAAGACTTTATATTCAGTTGGAAATTTAATTTACTCTAACCTTCATAACCAATTTTCATGACAGTTATCACCCCTGATTTACTCAAGCTCACATAGGCTAAATCAATTGCTTAATACATTCTACATGATCAAGGTGGGATCTAAACGTCAATTTTCATAACTCCAGAATCTCAATTCCTCACATTATTCTTCATTAGTGCAAAAGTCCATTTATATATCTCAGAAACATTTTGAATGAAAACAAGAGAAGTGAAAGAGGTTTTATGGCTGATCCTCAGTTACCAGAATACTCAATTTATCACAACTGCCCCGTCCCTAAAATTCAAGGTAATCAAGTAGTCTTACCTTTCCCAAACTGGCTCTCTCCCTTCACATTCTGATGAAAGTCTGACTTAGGAGTTCATGTATTAGGGAATGTTTCAGTACTTTTCACTACCATCAGACCTTTAAGTAAATTCTCAGCACTGTGGGGAAGCAGATATCTGTTGACCTTTTCTGTTGATTGATGAAGACATCCAGACATTGAGTGATATTCCCCAAGGCCACATAGCACATCTTCATCAGACACAAGCATTTCAAATTCCTTCCCCATGCTTCAGACTTTGGAATTGTTATCTTGCTCAAATCCACAGCTTTCACTCTCACTGAGAGCAATGAGCCACTGATGGAAACCTGTTTTGACTCCTGTCTCTTACTAGCTTTGTCTGATTCTACTAAAGAATATGGTAGAATCATGTATATGTGAAGAGGGATCAGCTTTCCAGAGTAGTCTTTGTAGCCTCATAGACAAGATTAAAATGGAATTTGGAATGAATAATATGTTGAATCAAAATCTAAAAGAATTTAATATCAAGAGAAATGGACAATTTGGATACTACTTTTCTACTTGGGATACTTGGAGTGCTTTGCTTCCATGGCCTGTGTCTTTTGGAAATATATTGTGTTTTCATAAAGGAGATTTTGAACACGTAAATACTTTTAAAATTTCTTGCCTAGCCTGAGTAAGCAAGGATAAATAGTAGGTAGATGTATCAGAGACCAAATGTGGGTTAGAATGATAAAACACAAACATAATGCTTATAGAATGGGAAATCATAGTGAGACTGTGGCTCATAGATGCCTCTGGTTCTTCCAATGGAATTCATAGAAATAAACATATGTTAGATTATGAATTTCTATATTTTTTCTGTCACTAGTATTATTTGTTTGTATCAAAGCAATGCTCCAGATTGTCAGGCCCTACCTAGATTTCATTTGCATTTGGCAACAATAGACTTTGCATCACAAAATAAAATACAAAAAAAGGAGATTTCAGATAGGTCTCTAACATAAAAAAGGAAAATTGCAATGTGATCTCCAAGATATAAAAGATAAAATTTATAACTACGTTCTAGAGAGGAATATGCTTTTTTTCTTATTTTGAACAACTCCATGATCTAAAGCTAAATCTCCCAAACCAAAGATTTCCAAACATATATTTTCACTGTAAAAAATGAACACTTGGATATCAACATCTTGAGTAATGATGATAATGTGAAACCCAAAGACAACATCACGAAGTGGACATGCCAGTGCCCTGGGCCTAGGGGCCTGGCTTCTAGCACAATACAAGTTAACTTTGTAATATTGGACATTTGGCTTATTATTTCTTGGCTTCAGTTTCCTCAAAATTGTACATTGAGAGAATAAAACTAGACAATTCCTAGGGTTTCTTCCAGCTCTGTATTTATGTGAATTCACATTTATGAAATTAAAGTTGTGTGGTGAAGAACCTCAGAACCTCTGTAATAGCTTTTTGAAATTAAGTAAATTATATTTCTCAGAATATTTCTGTCTGGGGTATGGTGATATAATGGAACATAGTGTTCTCTCCAGAAACGTATGTCATGTTTATGTACGTCAAAGCATATATAAAATATATTGGTATTATTATTGAAAGCGTGTTGAGGACAGATGCATGCTCAAGGAAAATAGAATGGATTAAATGAAATGAAATTATATAGAAGAAAAAGTCTGAGTAGTGACTCTGGAGAAGTATTCAAGACTACAAAGGTTGGACAGATAACATAAATCTAAAATAGTCAGAAGTCAGGTCCGAACGAATCAGCCAGTGCAGGAAGGGTGGAGCAAGTACTATAAGTTGAAGCAAACAAAGTCCAAAGTCTGGGATCAGAGAATGGATAATAATAGTACTGAAGGACAGAAAACATCATGGAGAGGTCAGATTTTTAGGGCATAGCTTATTTTCCTCTCTATGCTGTTAATATTTCCCTCTTGCTATAGGTAGCTGTGCCCATAAGACTCATTTGAGTCCAAATAATATGAGAAATAATATGGATGAAGTAAGACACTGCCTCAAGTATCAAGTAAGATACTGGAAAAGATTTTTGAGGATTGCTTTCCATCATACAGCATTGGAAGATTCAGATGATTTTTTAGTTACTAGAGGCAGGAGATGAGATAAGAAAGAAGAAAGCAATATGTGCTTGTTTCTTCATCATTTATTTTGCCCTTGCCCTGTATGGAGGAAAACAAGCCACTCCTTACTTCCCTTATATTCTCATACCAAGCTGAAACTAGCAGAGCTAGCACAGGGAATGTGGTCTGGGTAATAAAGGCATAGCCACAATCCTCACTCATATGAAGGACTCCAGACCATAGCTAACACACTTTCGCTTCTCTCACAGCAACCCCTCATGTGCTCTCCACAAGACAACAGTGTACAAGGCCACCCTCTATAAGGATTCCCTCTTTTCTACTTCCATCTGGTTCTATGCGAAGATGCTCTGACCCATTCCTCATTCAAAAAGAAAGATTTAAGAAAATGGGCATCATAGGAATATATGGCAGCACAGAAGGTACTGTGGACACAACAGAAGTTTCCCCCACAAAGGAGAATTCTTATGTATCAAGTGACTAGCTGGAGAGAGATGTTTTGATTTATATTTTCAATAAATTTTCTAGTTGCCCTATGGAAAATGTACTTCAGGGAGGCCAGAGTAGAAGCAGAAAAACTAGTGAGGATGTTTTAGGAATCCAGGTGAGAGATGGTAGTGAATTGGAAATGTAACATTCACCTAGGTCTGTTTTCCTCACCTTCCAGGCACATCAAAGAATTCTTTTTTATTCCCTTTACAGTTAAGTGGTACCATGTAGCTGGTTCTGGCCAATGGTTTGGGGGCAGAAATGATGTGTATCACTTCCAGACTAAAGGACCTGATTGCTAGGTGAGATTTTCCTGTGCTTACTTACTCCTGCAACTGTCACTGGGGACATTCCAGATCATGGAGCCTTTCCAATGAGGAGCCTGGAGTGAGAAAGAAGTGGAGCAGAGCTTCCTCTTGATATGCAATGGACATGAGTGATAAGGAAACATTTGTCATTTAAACTGCAGAGATGTGGGGATTTGTTCCCGTAGAATAACCTAGCATATCCTAACAGATATAGAAATTGTGAAGATTAATCGGAGTCACGATATAGTTCAGAAATTTCACTGACTGGACTTTGAGACAGATTGAAGATAAATAGCAAAAGGAATAAGAATCAAGGATGACCACAGAACAATAATGAGCTCTGTGATTAGCAATGGCTGGCATTGTTAATCAATTATAGCTTTTGCTCCCACTGAGCTCAACACAGCCTTACAATCCTTGTTAACGCAATGCTATAGAAATGAACTAGAGTGAGAAGGAGAGATAAGCAATATGACCTGCCATACCTGCGATTGTATGGTTGTATTAGTCCATTTTCATACCGCTATAAAGAATTGCCCGACACTGGGTAATTTAAAAAGGAAAGAGGTTTAATTGACTCACAGTTCAGCATGGCTGCGGAGGCCTCAGGAAACTTACAATCATGGCAGAAGAAGAAGGAAGGTACCTTCTTCACACAGCAGCAGGAAGGAGAAGTGCCAAGCAAAGGAGGAAGAACCCTTTATAAAACTATCGGAGCTCATGAGAACTCACTATCACTAGAATGGCATGCAAGAAACTGCCACCATCATTCAATTATCTCCACCTGGTCTCTCCCTTGACACATGAAAATTATAGGGATTACAATTCAAGATGAGATTTGAGTGGGGACAGAAATCCTAACCATATCAATGGTCTGTTGCATCTTCTAGCTTTAACAGTCTGATTCCATAATGGGCCCAGTGAGGACCAAATGGATGGAGATTTTTTTTAAATCATTAAATTAATGGATTTGGATGACGTGAACATAACTAAATTCATTTCAATGTCCCCAAAAGGTAAAATTGAGAACATTTCTACATCATCACTAACTAAGAAGAAAATCAGGAAATAAGCATTAGAAGAAGTCCACTTCTTTTCTTTTTCTTTTTTTTTTTATTATACTTTATGTTCTAGGGCACATGTGCACAACATGCAGGTCTGTTACATATGTATATATGTGTCATGTTGGTGTGCTGCACACATTAACGCGTCATTTACATTAGGCATATCTCCTAATGCTACCCCTCCCCCCTTCCCCCCCCATGACAAGCCCCAGTGTGTGATGTTCCCCACCTTGTGTCCACGTGTTCTCGCTGTTCATTTCCCACCTAAGAGTGAGAATATGCGGTGTTTGGTTTTCTGTCCTTGCGATAGTTTGCTCAGAATGATGGTTTCCAGCTTCATCCATGTCCCTACAAAGGACATGAACTCATCCTTTTTTATGGCTGCATAGTATTCCATGGTGTATATGTGTCACATTTTCTTAATCCAGTCTATCATTGATGGGCATTTGGGTTGGTTCCAAGTCTTCACTATTGTGAATAGTGCTGCATAAACATACGTGTGCATGTGTCTTTATAGCAGCATGATTTATAATTCTTTGGGTATATACCCAGTAATGGGATGGCTGGGTCAAATTGTATATCTAGTTCTAGATCCTTGAGGAATCACCACACTATCTTCCACAATAGTTGGACTAGTTTACGGTCCCACCAACAGTGTAAAAGTGTTCCTATTTCTCCACATCCTCTCCAGCACCTGTTGTTTCCTGACTTTTTAATGATCACCATTCTAACTGGTGTGAGATGGTATCTCATTGTGGTTTTGATTTGCATTTCTCTGATGGTCAGTGATGATGAGCATTTAAGAAGTCCACTTCAATAAATGTTTTGCTATAACCAGAAATAAGAAAAAAATAATTATTCTTGGATAATAGCTGTTGATAGATTTAGATGTTCAAAATACATTACCGTAAAGCTAGTATTTCACTGAACTAGATTAAAAGGAAATTGTAAAAGCCTTTTGTTGAATAATCCCTGCCTTTCAAACAGTATGGTGGCTCTGATGCTAATTGTGTGACTTTGGACAAGCCACTCTAACCTCTCTGAGTCTTAGTTTAGTCATTTGTAAATCAGAAGTGATTGTGAGGGTTGTTTTGAGAATTAAATATAGTATAAAACTCTTGGTAACCCACACAGTGCTAGTCTAAGATGTGGAATTATTTATATTTTTAAAGAGTGAACTGGCCAGGTGTGGTGGCTCATGTCTATAATCTCAGCACTTTGGGAGGCCAAGGTGGGTGGATCATGAGGTCAGGAGATTGAGACCATCCTAGCTAACAGGGTGAAACCCTATCTCTACTAAAAATACAAAAAATTAACCAGGCCTGGTGGTGGGCACCTGTAGTCCCAGCTACTTGGGAAGCTGAGGCAGGAGAATGGCATGGACCTGGGAGGCAGAGGTTGCAGTGAGCTGAGTTTGTGCCACTGTACTTTAGTCTGGGCGACAGAGCGAGACTCTGTCAAAAAAGAAAAATGAAAAAAAAAAAGTGTGAACTACAACTACAGGGGCTTCTCTTTTATTTTTGAGCTCATGTATAATCCTGATGAGGCTGCAGAGGAAACATGAGAAGTCTAAATTATTATAAATTCAAAACATGACACAATGGCATTTTCAATATATCACTGGCCCTCAGATCCTACATATCAACTCATGAGGGAGAAAATTAAATCACTGTTCGCTATGAGCATTATTAAAACTAACAAAATCCGCAGAGCATGCTCTCATTAATTCGAGTATTTGTTAAGCAGTTTATGGTAATAGCTATATAGATTAAGCTGCATTCTCCCCACCCCAAACAAACCCAACCTCTAAGAAGCTGATAGAAAAACTGTCTCTGAACCTAGCTCCCAATATCAATTTCTCAATTCCCTAGATTTTAACAATGGAATAAGAGCAGGACAGCTGAGCATCAAAAATACAAAGATAGTGAAGGAAGTAGGGGAGACCACCAAAAAGAATCTCTGAGTGACCTTTCAGCTTAAGGCTACAGCAAATACACAGTAGCATTTTACTTATAAGGTTAGACAGACATGCTACAACTCTATTACAGACCTGCCATAGAAAACAAAATAAACTAGTCTTGGCAATAATTTAGGAGTGTAATTAAATCTGCTAATGGGTGTCATGCAATTTTAAAGAGTTTCTTTAATGAGGTTTTAAACAAATCTGACCATATCTTGATTATTTTCCTTTGGGATATTCAGTAACTTAGACAAAATGTGTCATGTCTATTCTCTATGTCATTAGTTTTAGTTAACAGCTAATTGAGTCCCGACTTTTGATGTCAAGTTTCCTCTTTGTATCTATATCCAGGTCTACACAGCACAAGGCAATTAAGCAGAACAATTATACAGTAAATCTGGGGAAGCTAACCAATAGGGCACATCAGACTATAGATCCTCCTGGTGTAAGCTAATTCAAAATTATCTGATGGTCTGTTTGTGGAGTATGAATTCACAGGATGGTTTCTGGTTCTCCACTATGACAGCAGCTTTAGGAAATATTTATTGAGTACTTATAATACACTGGACACTTATGGTCAGCACTAGGAGCACAAAAATTATTTAAATTTCTCAGCCCTTAAGATGCTTACAGTCTAACGAGAAAGACAGGAAAACAAACCACACTGACACAATATGGTAAATGTTTAAAGAGATTCACAGATAATGTGGAACTTTAAGCACATCTAGGATTCCTGAAAGAGGTGATAGTTGAGATGAATTTTAAAGACACATGAGAGTTAGCCAGGTGAATAAAGGCATGGAAGGGCATTTTAGATGCAGGTAACAGCCTAGTCAAAGAAATATAGGTAATGTGTATTTGGAGACAAGGATGAGCTCAGTTTGAGATGTGTTGTGGGAAAATTAAATAAATCTAGCGGGCATTTTGATATTATTAAAAAAAAAAAAAGGCAAACCTCAAGGAAGAGTTAAGGGCTGGGAATATAGATTTGGGAGTTATCAACTGATGAAGAAAAGATGAAGCCAGGGAAACAGATCAAGGGAAAAGATCAGAGGTTAAGACTGAGACCCTCGGGAACACCCAGGCTTGAGGAGCAGGAAAAAGATAAAGAATTCATGAAGGGGCAGCAGAGAAATGATCAGAGTAGTAGAAGAAGAACCAGGAAAGAAATCCAGAATGTTGAAAATTTCAAACAGATGGCCAACAATGACAAGGAAACACAAAAATACAAACTAATGTAGGCCTAAAATAATGTGCATTCCATTTAGCAATGTGAAAAGCATTTGTAATCTCTTAAGAAGCAATTTTAATGGCATGGGGGTCACAGGAGGAAGGAAGAAAAGCTATTGCTTAGATTGTACTTCTTGACTAAGAACAGGAGTTGAAGAAAATCTAAGTTGAGAGAGGACTGTTTTAAGCAGAAAGAAATTAGACAGCATTATAAGATGAATGAAAAGAATCACTAGAAAGTAATATACGAAATATATAAAGAAGATAGAAGATTGTCAAAGGAAATTCTGTTGAAATGTGATAGGTGGGGGGAATGAACTTAAGTAGAATGGTGCTCTTAATAATTTTGGCTGTATCCTACTGTAAGGAAAATATCTCACTAAATACCCAGTATATTCACAAAGATATACACATCTTCATATACATGAAGACAAGTTTACAAAGATAATATTTGCCCTTACTACATATTTTCTACCCTGATATTTCCTTTTCTGTTCTATTTTATTTTATTAAAGCATGCTAGTCATGACCCACTAAGTTGATTTCATGCTCCACTAACCAATTAAGGCTTACAATTTTAAAGAACACTGGAATGAGAGAAAGACTATTCAATCTCTAAAACAGAGCAGAAGAAATAAAGTTGGGTAGAGATGAGGCTAAATATACACTTATAGGGAGAAAATTGAGGCATTTCAGGCCTGATGACCTCACATTTCTTGAAGTAGGACTTGAGGTCATGTGTTAAATATGAGTAGAATGGAGTCAAGGTAGAGGGTCAAATGAAAATGATGATGAATTGGAAAGGTCACTGAGGAAATTGAAGAGGACACTGAGCAAAGACAAGGAAAAGGCTACACTGCACTGAGGCTAACAGCACTGAGGACCCACTGAAGCCAGAAATCAATTACTTATTACAGCACCAGCCCAGATTGTTCTACAGATCAGACGCCCAGTTCCACCAGGTTTGTCAGTCTTCTTTGATACTCTTACACAGATAATCTAGTAAACTCTCAATACTTAGTTACTGAATGAATGTTGAATCCAAGATACTCCATCCATGTGAGCTGGTTCACTGCCTGAATTTGAAACCACACCACTGTCATTTCAATTCCTCTCTCTCTCTCTCCCTCGTGTGGGAAAGCCACAGGGCACTTTCGTTAGACTCTCTTCCCCTACCCCTACACCATTAAGGCTTTCCTTTGGAGAATTTGAACTCAGGGAGCTATTCAACTGTCAAGTTGACAGCACCAAGCATGGCACTTGGCATTCTATAGGTACAAGTCATTGATTGACATCCAGTTTGCAATGTACTGTAGAAGCATACTATGTAACCAGCTTTTGTGTTTATACAGTTTGTCCAACAGATTATGCAATTGTCCAACAATATTATGCAATGAAACTGTGACTGTTTGAAACAGTCTGTCTCCATTCAACAAATATTGATTGAGCACTGACTACATGCCAGGTACTATTCTAGGTGTGGGGACAGAGTGTGAACAAGAACAACATGGTGCCTGCACTCACATTGCTAACATCCTCTTTCAGGG
The DNA here is from genome assembly GCF_000951035.1 of Colobus angolensis palliatus. NCBI lineage: Eukaryota > Metazoa > Chordata > Mammalia > Primates > Cercopithecidae > Colobus > Colobus angolensis. The sequence goes on along the minus strand of NW_012120709.1, from coordinate 1,420,993 downwards.
AGGAATAGAGATGATTTTGTTTTGTTTTGTTTTTTGGTGGGGTGAGGAGAGGGAAACAATAAACATGCAGGAAGAGAGAAAACCATGTGCAAACTTGAGGATGGGTACAACATGAAGCGTTGGCATGTCCCAGAAGCTGAGAGAAAGCCAATGTGGCTACAGCCCAGTGATGGAGAGGACAGGGTCCAGATTGTGCAGGGCCTTGTGTCGCGTTAAAGATATTCATTTCTCTTCTAAGAGCAAAGGGAAGCCATTTAGACAGGAGAATGATGAACAGATTGCCATTCCTGGATGTACCTCAGAGTCTGAATACTTAGCCAATTGTTTATCCTACTGAGGCATCTCTCAGCTGGCAGATTACTCAAAGATCTGGTTTCCGTTTGGCTTTGTTTGCTCTTGTCCCAAACACAAATATTGCTGAGCAGGGTCTGCATTTTGAGCCACTTCCCTTCCACCTTCACAATTCACTTTAATTGTCCGGAGCCGTTTCTGCTTCTACCCCACTCCAAACTTCTAGCCAAATGGTAACAGAAAACTAAAATCCATACTATAAAAGCCTGGGGTTGACAGAACTAAAGCCACTAGCACTCAGAACAGTTTAAGAGAGTTTAAATTTCAATATCAAAACATAAAACAGTACGAAAACATTTCCTTTTGTTAGAGTAGAAGGTTTTGCCTCTATTCTACTCCACTCTGCTGACCTAATTCCAAACTGGAAATCTTACAACTGCTAACTCTATTTCACCTTCTCAGTTTGCTTCTTGATTGCCTGTTGCCTGGAAGCCTCAAGATCCACATGACCATCTCCCTTCTTTTCCCTGCATTCCAGAGGTGGCTGTAGATCTGGACTGGTAGGCAGAGCTGACTCCATGAAGTGCACCACACTGGGTGTGACAGGAGAAGCGTAAGCTTCTTATGTCGTGCATGTGTCTGGCAACTTGGTGTATTAGGCCATACTTGCACTGCTATAAAGAAATACTTGAGACTGGGTAATTTGTAAAGAAAAGTTTAATTGGCTCCCAGTTCTACAGGCTTTACGGGAAGCATGGTGCTGTCATCTGCTCAGTTTTTGGTGAAGCCTCAGGGAGCTTTCAATCACAGTGGAAGGTGAAGTTGGTAGCAAGCACATCACATGGTGAAAGCAAGAGCAGGAGAGAGAGAGGGAAAGAAAGAGGGTGGGAGGTGGGGGTGTGCCACACACTTTTAAATGACCAGATCTCACAAGAACTCATCATCACAAAGACAGTACCAAGCCATGAGGGATCCACCCCATGATTCAGACATCTCCCACCAGAACCCATCTCCAGTATTGGGGATTACAATTCAACATGAGATTTGAGCGGAGACAAATATCCAAACTATATCACTTGGCTTGTGTCTGGGAAGTGTGAATCCCCAGGCTGAATGATTAATTAGAATGACAGTAGAGGCCTGCTCAAGGTGAATGCCCAGGATTCAAGGTATGGCTGCATCACAGGCACAAGGAAGCCTGGTAGACTTGTCCTTGTGACATGGGCCATGGAGCCAATGCACTGTGTGGATTTTATTGAAAATATCTGCCCTTTACCAGAGAGACCATAAACCTAGTGTGAAATATGCCACCCACCCCTACCTGACAATGGGGACGGGAAGCTGTTTTTGCCTTACAAGTAAAAGCAGGAACTTATTACTTTTGTAATTATCTCTACTTCATTTGCTGACCTTTGACTTCTACCCCTTATGCATTCTGAACCTCCCTGTTCCACCCTATTAAATTAGCCCCAATTTAAGGGAGTTTTGCATTGTCCCTCAGTTCTTTGTACTTAACAAATACAATCTTATTTAATTTTTTTCAAATCTCTGTGATTGCAATGCAATGCAATTAGCTCATCAAATAAACCTGATGTTGAGTCTAAGCTGTGTTTTCCTTCTTAAGCAGTCTAATCTCACAGAACCTTATTTTCTCAATTAGACAATAGTGGGAAGCCACCTCATTGGTGTTGGGAAAGTTAAATGAGATAATGTACAGTGTCTGGCACGGTGTTTGTGTTCAGTAAAAGTTAGCTGTTATTATTGTTCCCACTAACCCAGGCAGGAGGAAATCACCTGGGGGTTGGTCTTGTCCTATAGAAATCTTAGACACTTGAAGACAATCCAAAGTTTCTCCACTGCAGCTCAGTTGAGTATTCTTTGCAAAATACAATAGACTGTATTTTGTTCTCCACTCTAACCACTAAGATTAAGAGGCTGAATGTCACCTGCTAGACACAGTTCTGTGTTATACAGATGTTCTTTTGAACTGCATGCCCTTATAAACAAATGAATTCTGTAATGGAAGCACCAATATTTTTTATTTAGAGTCAAAATGCAGAGACAGGCGGATCTCAAACCAATAAACCCCGGGTTCCAAGTCCTAATTTCCTACAATGTGGTGAAATCCTCCCAGACACTGCTGGTGGGTGGGTTTGAAAGCAACATAATAATCAGTCCCATGCTTCATCTTTTGTCTGTAGCGATCCCCATGCCGGAGACCTTTCTTTTCTGTGGCTAAGCGATCTTCTCCCTGGGCTTCTGGATGCTCGTTTCAAGAGTACTCCATTTCAGTGACTCATAGCTAATTTACTGAACCTTGGATGAGGTTCTGGGCTCTGTACAAAGTGTTCTGGAAACACAGTCCTTGTCCTTAAGTTCCCTTCAGTATTCTATTTATTAGTAAAATTCTACTTCTCCTTGTCTCCAAACATACCTGGTTCTTTCCTGCTGCTATACTTTTGCTCATAATATTTACTTCCAGGAATACCATCTCCATTCCCTACCCTCCCTTCCTACCCATATCATCTCTACTTGTCAATATTCTTCTTACCTATTTTAGTTCAATTCAAATACCTCCTTGCAGCTTTTCTCCTGCTTTCCCATATCCTTCTTTCTCCTCCAAAGTCTCACCTTAGAGTCCTTATCTTATTCAAATTGTCATTTTTGGAGTGTCATTTTCTATTTACACATTTGTCTTCCCTAATTCAGGATAATATACTAAAGACAGAAATCTGTTATTCCCCTTTGGGTCTCCTACAACATTTACAGAACTTCAGAGTGGATACAAAAGTTTGAGAGATTGATTGAATTCATTTATTCATTCAATGTATATATTGACTACCTGCCCACTGCGGACCAAGCACTTTTGTAGAAGCAGGAGACACACAGACGATTAGATAAAGTTTCTGTCCCTGGGGAGCTCACATTCTATGTGAGTTAATTGCAAAATGATTCTAATAGTAAACATGCAGGATGTTAAAAAGAAAAAAATGGATGTCACCACGAAACAAGAAAGTATGGCAAATATTTAACATCTTTGTTATTCCATGCTGATTTTTCCCATCAACTAATACTTATCTTTTTTTTTGTTATTTGTTGAGACAGGGTCTTACTCTGTCACCCAGGCTGGAGTGCAGTGGCACGACCTTGGCTCACTGCAATCTTCACTTCTCAGGCTCAAGTGATCCTTCCACCTCAGCCTCCTGAGTAGCTGGGACTACAGATGCATGCTAGCCACACTTGGCTAATTTTTTTGTATTTTTTTTTTAAGATGAGGTTTCACCATGTTACCCAGACTGGTCTCGAACCCTGGGCTTTGGCCATCCACCCTCCTCGGTCTCCGGGGATTACAGAACCTGAGCCACTTTAACAGATATCATTTCATTTGATCCTTACAACCAAGGGAAGAAGTAGGAGCTATTATTACAGTTGAGGAGACACAGCTCTTGCAGGCTAAATAACATATCCGAGCATGAGAGTGCAAATGAATGAGAAGGTTGAGATTTGAATCCCACTCTACCTAACTCCAAAGACGCTAGGAAAGAGCCTCAGTGCCAACAGATGAAGCGGCCTGACCCACAGCGTGCATCGGTTTTCCCCTCGGCATAGTTTCCCTGTAGCAGCCTTCATGGCCACAACTTTACACACCACTTTTGATATACATTATTAGCTGAAAACATTTTCTTCATAAATTTCAACAAATTCAGTTTCTACATTTAGAAAACTGTGTTGCCAGACATTCCTTTGTCCAGAGAGTGTAATTTAGGAGAGCAGTCATCATTAATTCGGGTTTTGCCATGTCATATGCAGTGACAGTCTGACTTCTTGAAGGTATTGCCACACCCCACACACCTAATACGTCCAACCACTGGCAACATTTCTATACTCCACTTACCCAACCAATAACTAACTTGTAAATCATCTTCTAAAAACTCATAGTTTCAGCATGTGATGGCTCTGGTGACAGATGTGATTTTGTTCAAGGTCACCCCTGGAGAAACGACTTGAATAGAATCAGTTGACCTTCGAGGCAAAGTAACATCCTTAAAATAGGAAAGGCACTGCAGAGTGAGCTTCCTGAGAGGAAAAACTGTCTTGGAACTCTATCTCCACTATCTCTGGGACACACTCCTCATTCAATAGGTGTTTGTTAAATAAAATGAATACATAAATGATTTCTTTTTTAACATCACTCTGGAAATAATTTAATATTATTATGATTATTATTTTATCATACCACTGCACTCCAGCCTGGGTGACAGAGCAAGACCTTGTCTCAGTTAGTAATATAATTATTCATTATTAATGGCTCACTGCAGCCTGGACCTCTCATGCTCAAGTGAGCCTCCCACCTCAGCCTCCCAGGTAGCTGGCACCACAGATGACTGCCATCATCCCAGCTGTTTGTTTGTTTGTTTTGTAGAGACAGGGTTTTGCCATGTTGCTCAGGCTGGTCCGGAACTCCTGGGCTCAGGTTATCCACCACCTCAGCCTCCCAAAGTACTGGGATTACAGGCATGACCCATCGCACCTGGTTGAAAATAATTTAAAATGAGATGTATAGTGTGGCCAAAAGAATATTGACCTTGCAGTTAAAAAAAAAAAAAAAAAAAGAATTTGATTCCTAGCTCCAGTACTTGATATTTATGCATGGCATGATGCAAATAAGTAAACTGCATTAACATTTTTTCATCTGTAAAATGAGCATAATGTTGTTGACACATGACTGTTGTGAAGAAAAAATGGGATAACAATGGAGTGTGCAACAGTGTCAGCACACAGTAGGTCCTCACAAATGTTTTTTTCCTCTGGAAAGCAAATTTGCACGATTGGTTTGCACTTTTTCGTAAAACATAGATCAAAAGAGTCAGATTAGGTCTGGAGTGCACCCTTATTATCCTCATTTGAAAAGTCTTGTTATGTGGACATAGCGGTTGTTCATAATTTTAAAAGACCATTGAGAGGCCAGTGGCAGGTCCTGAGTTACTGTCCTTGCCAGGAGTTGGCAGTGGTACGGTAGCACACATGGGACATTAAAGTGCCACTTGAAGTATCTCCCACAATATTCACAGGAAGGCTGTAAGTCTGTTTAGCCCTTTAGTCTGAGAGCTTCATAATGAAAGGAGTTTCAAGGCATCAGAAGTTCCCATTATCCCAAACAGGTGAATGTTCCTCTAATTTCCCAGAGGTTTTCTGTCCAGTGATCTGATCTGCTATCTCCAGATATCTTGGTTGTTGAGTTCTGAATGAAAGGGAGTAAAGTGAGCAAGAGCTTAAGAAAGCACTCAAGAGTACTTGAAGCATGAGAAGGTGATGTCAGCTCATTTGAATTTTGCACCTATTTCCATAGGCTATGCCAACAAGAGTAGCTTCAAAAGCTACAGGTAAAGCTGTTGGCATACAGCAAACGATCAACAAATGCCACTTCCTCTCCTCAACAAATGCCACTTCCTCTCCTTCTAGAAGAAATCCTTGTATCACAGCCACAGTATTTAGGCAAAACCTCAAAGCTGATCCAAAACAAACTAAGAAAGTATAGTGCAGTGGCTTTAGCAGCTACCAGGCAATGTGACCTTGAACAAGGTTTTTCACTAGTGTCATCAAGTGAAAACCACTTGAGTCAATTATCTCTACCCTATTATCAGTTCTGTGAGACAGATATTTTCATCCTCATTCTTAGAAATAAAGACCATGTCAAAACTGTTAGAAAGCTTCCCAAGGTCTCACAGCTTGTGAGTAGTTAAAACCCTAGATCCCTTTGACTGCAAATTCCAGTTTTCACTATACTTCTAGATCTTCAGCTCTGAAACGTCATCTAGAAAAATCTTTCCCAGTTCTAAATACCTACATTTTTAATATGCAATTTAATAAAAAATTGAAGTTCTACTACTCAGGTTTTCCTATGCTAGGTGTAGTTAGGTGATGTCAGGAAGAATAAAATGTGAAATCTATATTGACAGACACATACAATAATCATAATACAAGACTGAGATGGGAACAGTCATCAAGAAGCACTAGAAAAAGGGCTGAGGGACTTCAGAAAAGCGAAGAATTGGGTCTTGCAATTGAGCAGGCCAAAGGAGACTTCCGGGAGGCGGAGGAAGAATATGATCTAGACCTCTCAAATGTCCACTCAGTGTTCAAAGAAAGATACTTCTATTTCATAGGCACCAAGACTTCTGTGCTTTTTCTGCTTCTCCATTTAGGTTGAGAGAACCATTCTGTGAACTGAAAGCTTGATATTATTTTGGAAAATTTAAAGGCAAGAGATTCCTAGTGCCCATAATAAGGCATATTTCAAAATGCTTGCTTTAAAAGACTATGCTATTTAAGGTTCAGTTCATCTAAATCCTTTCACTTGATCATTATTGTCATTTCTTCTATAAATCATGCACACATGGACATCTAAATAATTCAGAGCCTTACTATCAAGCTTCTCCTCTTGGTTCAAGGTGGGTGAGTAGAGGGTTTGGATTTCAAACCTTGGACACTAAACAGAGCTCTGCTTGTTTAGAAATCATACAATGACAAGGGAAAACACAGGTTGCACTCACCTTGTGCCAGGCATGGTTCTCAGGGCTTCACATATACTATTCTCATTTAGTATATGCAATTATCTATGAGACAGATACTATTAATATTCCCATTTTACAGATGAAAAAGCTGAGACACCAAGAGGTTAAATAATTTGCCAAGGATCACTCAGCAATTAATTGTCAGAGCCCAGGTTTAAACTAACAAAGCCTCGTTCTTGAAAATGTGTTCTTCACCACTGTTCCACATGGCCTCCTCCTATGTGTACACGAATTGATTCATCTGGTTTAAAAATCAATAAAAGGAGAAAAACTATCATGATTCCAACATTTGAGGAAAACCAGAAGTGCGTGTGTGTGTGGGTGTGTGTGTGGGTGTTTGTGTACGTATGTGTGTGTTTTACTGTAAACTTCTGGCTCAATGTATGATTCATAGCTTTAATGGTCTAAATTTTATAGGCTTAGATTTTCTAAATTATTGTTAAAATGTACATATTGCTATTTTTGTAATATTGAATGTAAATCAAGATCATTGCAGAAAAATGTTATACACAGTATAGTATAAAGAAGACAACAAAATCACTTAAGAGACTGCTACTTACATTTTTGGAGGATTTCCTTGTAAATTTTTTTTATATGTATAGCTATGTATTTGCCTTCTCTTTGCACATATTGGGGACCATGATATACACAGCTTAATATATTGATGTTTGTCCATGTTGTCACATCTTATTGAAAAATTTTTGGCCAGGCTCAGTGGCTCACGCTTGTAATCCCAGCACTTTGGGAGGCCGAGGTGGGTGGATCATGAGGTCAGGAGATCAAGACCATTCTGGCCAACACAGTGAAACTCCATCTCTACTAAAAAATACAAAAAATTAGCTGGGCATGGTGGCAGGTGCCTGTGGTCCCAGCTACTTGGGAGGTTGAGGCAGGAGAATGGTGTGAACCCGGGAGGCGGAGCTTGCAGTGAGCCAAGATCATGCCACTGCACTCCAGCCTGGGCAACAGAGCAAGACTCTATCTCAAAAAAAAAAATTTGTTTCATCCTCATTTTAAGGGCAGAAAAATATTCCACCAAATGAACATTTTATAATATATTTAATAAAACCTCTATTTTAGGCATTCCTGTTGTTTCCACTTTTCTTGTTAAAATAAATGTTTCAATAAACATCCCTGTACACTTTTATAACTGAATATTACTTTCTTAAGCTGTGTTAGGTTTATATCTAATTTAATTAATTCCATAAATACATACTAAATGTCTATAAAGTACCAGTTGCAGTTGAGGGGCTAAGGACACTGTGGTGTCACTGGGTCAAAAGGGATGAATATGGTTAAGAATCTTGACACATATGACTAGCTATTTCACTTCAAAGTTGTTCCAGTAATTTATCCTACATGAGTTGTCTAAGATTTTGCATCTCACTAAATCCTATATGCATTAAGCATTATAGTCCGCAATTTGAAAGGTGAAAAATTGTATCTCATCATTTCCTTTATATTCCTTTTACTTCTTGTGAAGTTATACCTTTTTTTGTAAATTTATTATTCATAAATGCTTAATTTTTAAACTCTTGTCAGGGCCTAGTCTAATTGAAAAAAATCCCATTCCATATTTCTTCATAGCTTGAGAAAATGCATATCAAAAATACCCCCTGAAAGCCTTAATGTTGCCTTTTAATACCCATAAATGTCAAGGTCAGGCTTTTAATACTTCCAGCTCTCAGAAATCTGGGTTATTGGAGAACATCAAAATGGGCTCACTGTCTGCATTGAGAGCTTAGAATGACCTGGGCAGGGACATTAAACCAAATTGGTAGAAGACATAAAATCTGTTGGCCTCAGCTCAAGGAAGTTTAGCAGACATATCAATAGTTAGAGAAGTTCTTTCTACAAAATGTTTTAAAAGACCCGAGTTTGTCTCGAAGGTAAATTGTTACTTAATGTAACTTAAAATAATGTAATAATATTACTGAATGTAACATGTGCATCTCACTGAATCCTATATGCAAAAAGTGTTTCAAAATACAAAGTCTCTTTGTAACCCGTTCTTAGAAATAGCATCCTTTCATCTTTGCCATATTCTGTTCATTACAAGTGAATCACTAAGTCCATACACATCAAGTCATTATAAAAGGGCATGAATACAAGAAGGCAAAGATTGTTGGGGACCATTTCAGAAACTGCCAATTACACTTTCTATCCTTTACCATATTTTATGTTCTTCATAGCACTTAGTATTCACTAAAATTATTTGTTTGCTTATATTTTTATCATCTATTTCCCTTCTCTAGAATGTAAGCTCCACGAGAGCAGGGACTTTATCTAAAGTCTTGTTTGCCACATTATCCCCAGAACCTCAACTGTATCTGGCATATAGCAGGTATTAAATAAATATTTTTAGTTGATTAATTAATTGATGAATCTGATAGAATACAATGGACTGGGAAAGCATGTTTATTGGTCAAAAAGGTCTGTTGAGTCAAACAGACTTGAGTTACATTCTTGTATCTGCCACTCACCAGCTGCGTGACCTTGGACACATCAGCTGACAATTTTCTATCTCAATTCCCATATTGCAGTTAGTTGACTTGCAGATTTAACTTGACCTTGACATAAGTCAGAGACAGAGAGAGAGAACTTGACACATAGTAAGCATCCAATACACAGTCATTATCCTTATAATTCAAATGATGGTTCTGATCTGTGTGTAAGACTAAGCCCACCAGGTCAGCCTTGTACTGGGACCCATTTGCAATGAGAAGTGTGTGCTTCTCACTGCTGGGGAGAAGTGTGTGCATCATTTCCCAGGAGGGTTCACTTCTTCCCCACCCACCTGGGGCCTTATTTGGCCAAACTGACCCATGGAGAAAGAGAAAGAGGGGGTTACCGAAGCAGAGATCCACATTGCGAGGAGCCCATTACCAGTCACTACCCAGCTCCTGACCACTGCCCTCAGGCTGAGCTACTGACCACCCTGCTGAGTTTGTGCTGAACCCTCTGCACTCTTTCACTCTGTCGCCATTCAAATGGAAGGGGAGGCCTTGCTCTTCAGAGTTTCCCAGTACCATCTAGTTAGTTTCCAGCTAACTAACCTCAAATAAGAGCAAAACTGAGGAAACCAACCTTCTGCATACACTCTGACTGACTGAACTAAACCACTATGGCCACAATCTGATTAAACAAGTCAAGTTGGTTGAGTCAGGGTTAAACTTTTTCACCTACCTCACATGAGTTGAAGATTTTCGCAGTAAACAACAGTACATCCAAACATTTTTAATACTTAGAACTTGTTTATTATTTATTTGTCCATCCACACCACATTTATTTAGTTTCGTGCAAAGCACCATGCATGGATCTGGCAAGATTCACAGATGGGAGAATTGATTTAAGAAAATTGTGACAGAGTGCAGTGGGATCTAGGAGGGAACACCTAACTCAGGTATTCATATTTTTAAAAAATCTTTGAAATGGATCTTGAAGAGTAAATGATTCCTTTCTTCAACTCATACTTACCAAGTTTTTACTACATGCTAAGGAAAGTACTAGGTAATAGAGAAAAAAACAGTGAATTGAGGTCAGGTGCAGTAGCTTATGCCTGTAATCCCAGCTCTTTGAGAGGCTGCAGTGGGAGGATCGTTTGAGCCCAGGAGTTCAAGACCAACCTGGACAACATGGTGAGATACCATTTCTACAAAAAACAGAAAATTAGCTGGGCGTGGTGGCCCATGCCTGTAATCCCGGCTACATGGGAGGCTGAGGCAAGAGGATCACTTGAGCCCAGGAAGTTGAGGCTGCAGTGAGCCATGTTCAGGCCACTGCATTCCATCCTGGACAACAGAGCAAGACTGTCTCAAAAAAAACAAAAACAGGCTGAGCACAGTGGTTCATGCCTGTAATACCAGCACATTGGGAGACCAACGTGAGTAGATCACTTGAGCCCAGTTTGAGACTAACCTGGGCTACATGGCAAAACCCAGTCTCTACAAAAAATACAAATATTAGCTGGGCATTGTGGTGTGCATGGTGGTGTATGCCCAAGTCCCAGCTACTTGGGAAGCTGAAGTAGGAGGATCGCTTGAGCCTGGAAAATCAAGGCTGCAGTGAGTTGTGACTGCACCACTGCACTCCAGTCTGGTTGACAGAGGAGACCCTGTTTCAAAACAAAAACAAAAACAGTGAAAGAAACACAGTTTCTTTCCTCAAATTGCTCCTTGTTTTGTGGAGAATAAAAGGGCAGGTGGGAAGTCCCTAGAGAGCAAGTGAGTGTAGGATTTAAGAAAAGAGAAGTTCATGACTTAATATTTTAGTATGGCTAGAACACATCAAATGTGGACATGAGGGGAACTGGGAGGGAGTTCGTGGAAGACAAATCTGAAGAGAGATGTTTGGTCCAGATGTGAAGAGCCAGGTATCAAGCTAAAGAGTTGTAACAGGATTCTGTAAGCAGCATCTGCTGTAGAGGGGGTATGTAGGAGAATTATGTTATCAGATCTCTGTCTACAAAGATTCCACAGGCACTTATGTTGTACAGTGAGAGAGTGAAAGCAAGAAAAGTTTTACAGTTTTCCAGGCAAGAAATAACTGGGCCCTGAACTAAGATATACGCAAGTAGAAACAGAGAGATGGATAGGAGTCAAGGGGTAGATCAGAAGGAAAGCTAGAAAACACTGGGAGACACTACATGCCCTCAAAGGAGTTTAGAGTCCTTTTAAGTCACTACTCTACTCCTATTTCACAGGTAAGAAATTTTCTTCCACAGGGGTCAAGTTATTTGCTCAAAATTACACATAGCTGGCAGTTTTTCCCAGTCTGGTCATTTTGGTTATTGCCATATATATTAGTTTGCTAGGGCTGCTGTAACAAGCTACCATAAATTGGGTGGCTCAACATAATAGAAATTTATTGTCTCCTACTTCTGGAGAACTCCAAAATCAAGGTATTAGCAGGGCCAAGTTTATTTTGAAGCCTCTAGGGAACCCTGCCTTGCCTCTTCCTGGCGTCTGGTGGTTTGTCAACAGTCTTCGGTGTTTCTTGGCTTGTAGATTTACCAGTCCAATCCTCTGTGTTCACATGGCTTTCTTCCTGTGTGCACCTGCCTTCACACTGTCATCTTCTTATAAGGACACCTGTCATGTTGGATAGGGAGCCCATGCTACTCCTATATACGTCATCTTAACTAATTATATCTGCAGTGAACCTGTTCCCAAATAATGTGACCCTTCCAAGTAAGAAATTTATTTAACCCATGATACCATATCAAATTTTCTGACAAAAAAAGAAAAAGGACACTCTCTTGGAATGAATTTGCTTCCCTTTGCCTAAATATAGGTAAAGATCTCTTAGGCCCATATACAGAGATCCAATTACTCAAAATTAAGCAGGTCTTGCACTCTTGGTTAAAGGTACTCATTTTAAACTTCTCCATTTGGACTTGAAGTGATTGGAATAATGGAGGTACTGTCTGGAGATCTCAACTTCCGGTTTCATTGTTTCCGCATTTAGTATCTCCATCCTGATGTCCTAATGTGATCTTTTGCAAGTCCCTGAGCTTACCCACAGACTGTCAGTTTATCTTTCTGTACAGCGGGAAGAAAGAGACCTTCTCTGTGTTGCAGTAAACTAAGTCTTGAGTGGACAGCGAATCTACGAAGTTATATCTTAGTCAGCAATTGCATTTCTCAGGAGAAAGGACCAGTAGCAATAGCAGAATGTTACCATTTCTGTAGTCTTCTTGATTTCTGACTAATGAGGAACCTAAGAGTCCAAAATAGCTGATTTGCCCTCACCCAGGAAATGCATCCCCTACCCGACTTCCTCCAGAAGTCTCTGGGTTCTACAGCTGCTATAACATCATACCTTCCCAGGGCTTTCACCTCTATACAGACTCCTAGTCTGTCAAAAGTTTGCTTTGTCAAAAGTTTTTCTGAACTTCTCTGGCACCAGAAGCACCCCTTGAGGGATGTTCAGCTGAGGAAAGGGAATGGTGATAACAGCATTAGTTCAGATACTTCACATTTACGTCTTTCTTATAAAGAGTGCCAGGGCCTTATAGAATCACTCAAAGGCCCATTGCATTAATCTCAAAGCTCCCAAACAAGTGAAAGTTAGATCACACTAAAGCCACCTTCATTTAGAGTTTGTGGTCAATCAAACAGAGCCTAAACTGAAATTTAATTTTGCCCTAGCAGTGAGAATTTGCTAAGCAAATTAATGCTAGAGGGCAAACAAGGCTTCTTGAGTCTGCCTAAGAGCCTTTAAAGGACAACATGCTTTCAAGGGCTGGAAGCAGTCTTTTTACATGCTAATTACAAATCCTACAGTATTTGTGAAAGCAGGTCCCTCTGGGATTTCTATCAGCCAACAAGTTGTTTATTTCCAGCTTAAAGGGGGTGGAGGGTCTATGAATTATTGAGTAGCTACTATGTGTTTTGCTTGCGTTTGGTGGTGAGAGATTGTTTATCTTCACAACCATCCTTCGAGCTAAGCATTGCCCTAGTTTGCACCTGTGGAATGGAGAGGTGGCTGGAAGTACAGAGCTGGTAATGGCTGGAGCTGGGATTCAAACGCTGAGAAGCCTAAACTCTGGAGGCTGTGCTCTCTCCTCCAGCATATTACCAACCTTTGAATGTAATGTCAGCTTTTCTTTAAGGAATATTCTCAAATCCAGCATTCTTAGTATTTCAGAATAGCCCGTCCCTAATTAGTTCAAATTAGCTAGTTTTGTAAACCCTTTTTCATTTCAGTAATGAGGAAAACGAGGCATTCAGCCAAGAAGCAGACTGTAGAAGGATAGGTTGCAGCAGGTCTGGGCTAATAAATTGCAGTCCATGGTGCTTCCTGAGACCTACCAAGGACTCTGAAAGAAGACAAGATGAAAAATCACTCCCTCTCTTAGATATATATTTTCTTTTGGAAAGATGTGTTTTCACCACTCACAGGAAAGACTGCTTTCTGGCCTTAGCACAGAAATTGTCCTCAGATAATGCCAGTGAGGAACCTGCCTGGGAGGTCTAATCGACCTGGGATATGTAATAGTAGGTTTAACCCTTCGATTGCACCCTTTTCCAATACTGCTGTCACTGTCTACCAAGATCAGAAAAACTGACAAAATATTGGGAAATAACTTCATGTTTTCAGAAATGCTACAAAGCCCTCTCCACTCCCACCCATGAGACAATGTCTACAAGTCACATCATACCCTTCCAGCTTAGACTTATTTTTAAAGCACACACAAAACACATTTTAGTGTAATTGGAGAATTAGCGCTTTTGCCCCAGAAATGAAACAGCTGTTGATTTCCAGGCTGCTTGTCATTAGAGAGAAGACTTGAAACATCAGAGGCAAATTCAAACTCTCTAAGAGGCAGTATTGAACTTTACTTGTAGCTCATGTGCCAAGAGCTGCCCAGCAGCACAATGCATGAAACAAAACAGGTTTCAAGCGATTATAAGACACAACATATAAATCAAGACTTCAGAATCTTTATTAATGCTGAATTTTTTATTGCAAAAAAATACTTTCAGGAAAACAAATATGACTCATGACTTATGAGACTGGCTGCTTGGATGCAAATCATCTCAACTGCTTGCACACTCCTTGGTACCTTTTCAGCTAAAGAGTCATTCAGCCTCAGCTTCAAGTGCAGAGGAAGTGCAAATAACCCCTGCACTTCAGAGCACAGCTTGCTTTGCTAAGAGACAGTTGAGCAAAATCCCAGCACGCTCTGATTCATTCTGCCTGCCGATTGGTCGTTCTCCCTGGCTGCTGACATCATCCTGTTACTGGGTGGAAAACTTATGCAGCACAGCCCTGATGCTGACTTCTGATTCTTGTGAAGGGGACATTGTACTCAACAGCGAGATCAGATCGTAGCTCAAATGGAATTGGAAGATATCTTTTTTGTGTGATCACTTCAGTCATCTTATGCCTCTTAAATTATAGAGCCCTCCCCACCCCCATGCAGTAATCTAGCAAATGCTATTGTGTGGCACTTTCCCTTCCAAGCCACCCAACCCCCAACAGCCTCTAGAATACAAGAGAATAAGAAAAACACCTTACCGTTTGCCTTTGACTGTAGATGGAAGATGTCTTACACATCTTCTAGGTGGGGCTGGCCTTCTGATTAGTTCATTTGCCTTTACTATCAGTATTAAACTATGTCTTCACTTGCTACAAAGAATTGTGAAGTAATATTTAGGACTTTCTATAAAAAATGCCTTATTACCTCTCATTTATTTTCCCAGCATTCTGTAAGCCTTAGGTAAACTGGGGAAGTAATGGCAAAGGCCAACTTGTCTGTTGCCCTTTACAGTGTGCAAAGAACTTTTTTATATACATACAGTGTCTCATATGTTCCTCACAGCAGTCCTATGAATGAGGTACAATTACTTCCCCCACCGTATAGATAAGAAAACAAACCCCCAAATATTAAATGCGTTGTCAGCCACATAGCTCGCACATGACAAAGCTGGGACGCAAACCCATGGTTTTTAATCCTAGTTTCTGAACTCTTTTCACTCAGACATAGAATCTTTCAACCTTGGGAAGCTAAGTGATTTGCAAGAACCAGTGCAAATTAAGTAGCTAAATCAGTGCCAGAACCCAGCAATTCTTGTTCTCCACACGAGGCCTTTTCTTCTAAACCTCTTGGTAGCTCTCAAGACAACATTAGAGATGCTCTTAGATACACATTTATTTTAGAAATCTTTAGGCTTTCACAAGCTTTTACTGATTAAGTGCAGCTTTGAGGGAAAAAAATAGAAGCCTAATAATTCAGATGCACATTTGCATTTATTACATAAGGCTTCTGTAAGGGATAAGATTATCCAGTTGCAGGCTTATTTTAAGTTTTAATGGAATGATTTTGACAGAGCAGAAATAGCAGGCTTAGTAACTAGCTCGGTAACTTAGATGTCAGAGACATTTCCATGGTGGATAGAGGGGCTCCTCAGCTCTCAGGAGACACTGGATTTCTCTTGTTTATCTCTGGCTGGGATGATTAACCACTCTTAGCTTGGCTTTCATCTTTCCTGGCACAGCTTTGTCTTTCATCTCATTCATTGCTCCAAACCCTTCTTCTTTTTAACCTTTAATTCACATACAAAATGTTTCAGCTTCCCTAAGTTATTTTTACATAAGCAGAGCAGAAAAACATGGATATACTTCACAGAGCCTGCCACATTTGGTTTGCTCAGGCGAAAACAATGCTCCCTTACCCATCTTTATTTTTAAATGAGACAAAGAATCCTTCAAAAAGGCTTAGGAGACTAAAATGTTGGAGGAAAGGAATGAAAGAATGGGGGGCAAAGATTACTCAGACACGGAGGTGAATATTTTTATTTTCTATCTTGATCTTTGTGACTGCAGCCTCAAAACACGTAGTGTGGTGACTTATATTTCACAATGTGCATAGCTGATTCTGTGTACTTTGCAATCTTCCCTCATTTTCCCAGTAATTGCCTTTTTTCACCATGGGGTTGTTTGTCCCCTTGACCCCCAGGTCTCCTACTTCCTGTGTATGACTTAGGCACATATTGCTTACTCCAAATTTCAGCAAAATGTTCTCTCTGAAAGTGACTTCATTTCACACCACTCAGATCTTCACATTTTCACTGCCTGTGGAAATACAAACTTACTGATTTTTGTCTTTCTGTGTTATTTGAAGGTAACAAACAATTTGTTGTGCTGAAAAACAGAATTGTTGTCTCATAGAGTCCCCAGAGTAATGGGCAGTTCCCACATCCAGCTCTCTGCCTCCCTGTTCAGTGGACCTACCACACCTTTGCTTCTGCTATCTCTTTTGCCTGAAATGTGTGTCTTAAAATATGGCACAGTAAATGCTGAGCAAAAACAACAAAATCCTGTGGTCACATAGTTAGTGGCAGTTGAAACTGAAATTAGACCTCAACCTCACATGATTATTAAACAAACATTTTAATGATAAAGAAAGACATTAATGTAGACTAAAAAAAAAATGTGTGCACCATCCAATTCCAAAACTCCAGACAGGTACAGTGACTAACACCTGGAATCCTAGCACTCTGGAAGGCCAAGGCAGGCGGATCACTTGAGGTCAGGAGTTCGAGACCAACCTGGCCAACATGATGAAACCTATTAAAAATATAAAGAAATTAGCCAGGCGTGGTGGCAGGAGCATGTAATCCCAGCTACTGAGGAGACTGAGGCTTGAGAATCGCTTGAACTCGGAAAGTGGAGGTTGTTGCAGGTGTGCTGAGATGGCGCCACTGCACTGCAGCCTGGGTGACAGAGCAAGACTCTGACTCAAAAACAAACAAACAAACAAAAAACAAAATTCCAGACATGAAAGTCCCTGCTGTGAGTCTGGGACTTGGAATCAACCCACCCAGCCCCACTCCCACTTCATCCATTTCCCCTACCTATTTTTCACTCTGGGAGATTCATTTTGCCCAGAAAGTAGGAGCAAATCAGGTCCACAGCTAGACATTATGTTCTAAGCTAGATGATCTCTAAGGACGCTTCCAGTATGACATTCTATGACTTTGAGCCCTTTGCAAAATTGTGTGCCAGATTAAGAGTTCAGCCTCTGGAATCAGGTCCTATTAGACCTCAGCTCTGCAACACACCAGCAGACTACAGGCAGAGCGGAAAAGACGGAAACCAAGATAAGAGTGGGGATGATTTGACCTCCCTCTGTCTGTTTCTTTCCTTCTTTCTTTTTAATAAATCAAGCAGAGTAACATACCTGCCTCTTATAGAAGAGGATTAAATAGGATAATACCTGTGAAATCCCTAACACAGAATTGGATGTGGGATGTTCAAAAATCCCAGTAAATGTTGCCGAGTATTTTTGCCAAACTGATAGAAACTCAGATACATTAAGGAAAAAAAAAAGATGGAGAGGAATTAATGAAAGCAAATTTCAAAAATCAGAATCTGTGGTCCTCATAGTTTAGGTAATCAAAGATAAAGGCAAAACATGTGGGGACAGAACTAAAACTCTAAATATCTCCAGATGGTTTACATCAAAAAGAAGAATTTTTATTTCTCTTTCAATGAGCTTTCCCAAATTAAGCTGTAGTTTTTCTTATATTTATTTAGTATACCTGTTCACCAGAGTTCTATTGTCAAATTCCTGGCTCTTTCTACATGTCCTTCCCATGAGATTGGAGATCAGTGATAAGGGGGTTACACATCTCTTTTCTCCTGATTTCACTGCATCATTTGTAAAATCTCTGAGATAATCTGAAGACACTAAAAACTCCTATGACATATCAGGAAGTGCTCCAGAGACCAAAGTGTATGATTCTGTGGAGCCAACACCAAGGCATGAACGTGTGACCCAGTTCCTAATTACATACAGCTAAACTGGGAATTGCCAGAAAGGCTGCATTTTATATTTCAACCTTGAAAATTTATCAAATAGCCTGGCTGTTTTGAAAGTCCATAAAAAGCCAGGTGCGGTGGCTCACGTCTATAATCCCAGCACTTTGGGAGGCCAAGGTGGGCAGATCACGAGGTCAGGAGATTGAGAGCATCCTGGCTAACATGGGGAAACCCCGTCTCTATTAAAAATACAAAAAATTAGCCGAGCGTGGTGGCAGGCGCCTGTAATCCCAGCTACTCAGGAGACTGAGTCAGGAGAATCGCTTGAACCTGGAAAGTGGAGGTTGCAGTGAGCCAAGATCAAGCCAGTGCACTCCAGCCCGGCAACAGAGTGAGACTCTGTCTCTAAATAAATAAATAAATAAATAAATAAATAAATAAATAAATAAAAGTCTGTAAAAAATCATGCAGGTTAGGTCACCGAACAATGTTTACTGAGTGTCTGTCACGTGCAATACAAATACATTGTACTCAATTTTGAGACTATCGTGATGAATAAAACAACAGCCCCATACTGATAGATGCATAACAACATTAAAATGTAATGTCACAAGTAGTGTGGCATAGGCATTCACAGGTGCTGTGGGTGCCCATAAATCAGGCACTTATTTCTAGCTATAAAATAGGGAGAGGCTTCCCAGGAAAAAAACAGTGTATGGTACCCTACATGTACGGACCCATCAATTAAGAACCACCTGGAAAGAAATCTCTACTTGTGCCATGCTAAAGGGCTCAAGGACCCTCTGACACCTGTCGTCAATTTTTTTTTTTTTTTTTTTTTGAGACAGTCTCATTTTATTGCCCAGGTTGGAGTGCAGTGGCATGATCTTGGCTCACTGCAACCTCCGCCTTCCGGGTTCAAGCGATTCTCCTGTTTCCGCCTCCCCAGTAGCTGGGATTAAAGGTGTGCACCACCATGCCTGGCTAATTTTTGTGTTTTTAGTAGAGATGGGGGTTTCACCATGTTGGGCAGTTTGGTCTCGAACTCCTACCTCAAGTGATCCGCCGGCCTCGGCCTCCCAAAGTGCTGGACCAATTTTTTAAGTAAGATCTTGAGTTAACAAAAAGAAGACATGTTCATCAGATCTGCATGTAGCATAAAGTTGGATGAAAGAGCTAGTAGCATGATTCAAAAAGATATAGCAGACAGGGAGGATGGCCTGAAACCAAGAAAAATGTAAAAATTTGTATTTAAAAAAAATCAAACGTATAAGAACAGGAAGTGAAAATACTGGTTCAGAAGCACTCCATGTGAGAAGACACAGGGAATGATTAGCTGGAAGTTCCTGGCTTGACTATTAGCTTCTTTAATGAAACAAAATGTCATTACTAAACTGTCATATCCTCAAAGACAGGGGTCACATCTTAAATATTTTAATATCTCTCCCTTGTCTAGCACAGGGCCTAAAACAGAGTATGTGCTCAATATATCTTTCTGAAACAGAGTCAAAACTAAGAATGGCCAAAGGAACAGGCTCCACTAAAGAATGGGCTGTGGTCAGAATCACCAGAGAAGGCTGTTGCAGTTCTCGGCTCATGTACAGTCTTTCTGACACTGCCCTAGGCTTTCTCCTCCCATTTTCTTCTTAAGATAAAAGTCAAAATCTTTTGCATGATGTAGAAGGTGGGACCTCTTCCCCATTTGTCCTAAAGCCCCACTTCCCACTGCTCTCTTCCTGGCTCACATACTGCTCCCACTCTTTGAGTTCCTTCCAGTCTGAACAAGTGCCAGTCTCTTTTCATGGAACACTCCTCCCCGGCCTCTCACACTCACACACATGCACATGCACACACACTCTTGTCTTTTTAACCTCCTCGTCTCTTTCTTTTTCTCCCCCTCTCCCAACTATCCCTGTGCAGCTTCAGTGTAGGGGCCCCGCAGGTTCAGCACATTTCTCCTCAAAGCAAAGAAAGGACAGCTGAGAGTACGGATGAACAAAGCCTCATAACCATAGGGAGGGCTGTTCCCTGGAGGAACAGAGAATCACATACCAATGCTAGACCCACTGCATCTGGGGGAGGAGACTCCTAGAACAAGGACACGGCTGAATGCAAAGGAGAGGGCAATTTTGCAGACCCAAGCTGGCTAAGAGTTACCCAAAGGATGACAAAAGTAGCAATTACTCACTGCAGCCTGAACACTAATTCCTATCCTGAAACTTACAGCTATATTCAATATTACATTTACACATGATACATGATATAAATTTGGTTTACAACCACTGGTTATTAAAAACTCTTGAGTAATGCAACTCACATTTTATTAACCTGATAAGAATTCACTATTCTTGTAACAGATCAGATGACTTTTCTGCATGGACTTTCTTTATTTGTTTTCTTCCAAAACATTATTGTATTGAGGATATAATAATGAGAAAAATCGTCCTCATGAAGCATATAATCTCGTGGAGAAGGCAACCAAGCAAAAAGACAAACAAACAAACAAAAACAATTGCAAAGAAGGTGAGAAGTGTTGCAAGAAAATAACCCGTAACCATATTATTGTATCAAGATGTAAAATGATAAAGTGAAACAGTTTAATCAAGCTCCTTCATGACTAAATATCAGTTTTCTGTGTTAACTTGATGAAGACGGCAGAAAGGTTACTTTTACTAAAGTAAGTTTTTCCCTGGCATGTCTGAAGAAAAGGCATCTACTTACTTGGAGTTTCCAGTTTCAAACTCAGCAAAGGCACTACTGCAACACAGCAGACACTGAAATCGGCACCTTTGGAGGCACAGAAAACATAACAGATTAGTTCAGGTCAAACAAGTGGCTTCTATCAGTGATTGGGTTGTAAAGAATAAAAAGGGAGAAAAGCGAGAAGATTGGCAATGTCTCAAATCCCACAACCCTCAACCCCTTATGTCACCCATAGTTCTGATGTGGGTCTTGAGTTTCACTTATTTTTCTCACATTGATGCTTTCAGCTTTTCTAACAGGGTGTATGACCTCTCAGGTGTCACCTTTGCTGTGGATGTTCTTTTTTCCGTGTGCAGTGATATGGTATATGACTTAACCTTCAGAATTTGAAGTTCACGAAAAGGTTTGGATGATCCCCACTCTTCTCTTGGGCAGAGAATAGCAAAGCTTTATCTTACTTGCCTCTCCAGCCTCCATCGTAAATTTCACGTTATTTTGCTCCTGAATAATGGCAGCGGTAGCTGGTGGTAGCTGAATTAGAAAGTTCACTGGAATTCTGATCTCAGCTTTTCACTTGTTTTTAAAAATGCTTCCTGTTGCTTGTTAAATCTTACTTGCTATTGTTAAGTAGCACACTGTATTTACGGTGTGAGTTAAGAAACATCAAGAAAACTGCTCTGGATTACTTTGTCAACCCATTTACAGAAAGCACAGATGTACTACCCTCAGGTGACCTAGGAGGCAATGGGTTCCACTGTCATTGCTGGCCCACACTGTGTACCCAGATGGACTAACGTTTTAATTTCTGCCTCTTTTGTGCCTTCCATTATCCTGGGGTCCAAGGTATAAACGTGTCTGGAATCACAATTTGTGGAAGGTTAGTAAAATTTTGAAACAGGGCCAGGACCAATCAGTGCTTGAGATGGATTTTTTTGGAGTTTCTCCAAATGTATGGGTTGTCCATTTGTGCCATGTGGCCAGACTTGAGTCTAGAATAGACAGTTAAGACAAAATTATGCTTACTGCAGGCTAGTTTTACAATGGAAAAAACTGAAGGGAGCAGTCTGGAGAGGGTTGCCTCTGTGCTTTAGAAGGCTTTTTCCATAGAGGAATGCTGCTTGAACACAGTAAGGCTTTAGGATCCTTAGGAGGCCGCTACTATATAAAGGATGATTTAAATGGAAAATGATGGCAAAGACTGAAAAGGCCCTGGTTGTTGGCAAACGTTCTGTCTACTCAAAAGGAAGATAGTTGGTATCCCAGCACCACCATGTATCAGCTGTATGAATTTGAGAATGTTTACTTACTTCTCAGAAAAGCAGTGGTATCATGAAGTTAGGGTTAAATGAGTTAATACGTATAAATATTTAGCATGATGCCTGACACATTGAAAGTATTCTGCCAAATCTTATAAAGAGACAATCTAAAATATTATACTCTAGTGGTTTATATGGTTTTTGGGGTTCACTTTGGGAATTTGATGAAAACTGCAGATTCTTGCTCCTCAGGAAAATATATATATATATAAATTTTTTGCACAGTTTTAGGAAATTCAAAGATCCAAAGCAGTATAGTGATAGATTTTAGATTAAGATTCTTTGTTCTAGACCGAGACCCATTCCCAAAAGAAAGAATAAGGTCCTCAGTTTAATTTATATTTTATATATTTTTGATCATTTGTAATCGTAATCTCCTTTTTAAATTTGGAAGGGATTTTATCTCGTCTAAATTCTATATTTTATTTATTTTATTTTATTTAGTAGTAATGGTACTAAGGTCCTGAGAAAATACTTGGTATTTCAGTTAAGCTGAGAACTCTTTATCAATTTTGCATTTCTATAATAAAAAAATTAAATGCATTTTCTCTTTATCCACTACCCTTCATGTCTGAACTCTTCCTTAAATTTTACTTATTTCTACTTTGTTCCTAATCCTGTTCTCTGAGATACATTTACAGCCCTCAGAAATTCATGTTTATTCCAAGGTCCATGATGGATATAACAATCTTTTCATTTCTGTGTATTTAAATTAGCATATTAAACTCTGCCCTGCCATATCCAGTTGATATTGTGGTATTTAATGGAAAAGAACTTTGTGCTGTGCTAGAGTAATAACTTCATCAGGTAGGAATTTAAATTAACAAAGACTTATTGAACACCTACAATGAGAGAAGCTTCCTTCTATGTCATCTGGAATACATGAATGAACAGAATCCAGACACAGTGCGTGCCTTCATGGAGCTTAGAGTCTAGCAATGAAAATGGTCTTTCTTTCAGAAGAATATTCTGGGGTAAGAATTCAGTTCATGGATGGGGCCAGAGATGAGCTGCAAATTTTCAGCCATGTGAATGCCACCAATGTCTCCATTACCACTCCACAAGACACTTGCTTTCATTTGCTTAAACAATAGCTGATTCATCATGGGTAGCACAAAACACAGAATGACCAAAGTATGTCTAGGCAAAATCCCGTAACTTCCCCCTGTCAGGAGCATGAACTACTGATAGCAAATAGGACATTTTTAGGTAAGTCATCCCTAGGCTTTTCACTGCAAAAATATTTTTAAGCTCTTCTACCTTGCTACCAGGATAATTTGGGTGACTTTTAAGGAGAATTTTAACAATAGAGCAAAGGTGTTAGGGTTTAGCAGTTTGCTATAGTTAGAAGGTGGCAGGAAACAGGACAGATGATGTGAAAAGAAGCAGATTAATAAAAGGGATGGGAGACTGGGACATGAAAAGTTGGAAGTATATCAGATATATGTGACAGGGCCAAAAGCAAGAGACATGAAAAGGCCTTGAAATCATGTAACATTGTTGAAACTGGTTATTCCTCAGAGCCCATGGAGCCCAGTGACATGTTAGCTCTTCTGACTTTGCATCAGCAGTGGTGATTCATAGGCTCTAAGGACTTCACCTAATCTCACTGCAGAATGGGGCTGAATGATGTTGCTGGAGCCCTGAAGACAAAAGGCAAAGAGAACAAAAAGCTGAGCTGGCCCAGAGCTGGTAGGGTGTGACTCCAACCTCTACTCACCCTGGGTTGTCGCCTTATCTAGGGGAATGGACTGCTGGTCTTCATTTCAAAGCTACTATGGGAAGCACCAGGGCTATGGAAACTATGATACCAACACATAAAGGCATCTACCTTCCTTTTGCTTTTTCCACTCAGAAAAATGTTACCCTACTTGGTTACCCTCCATATCTAGAAACTTATTCTTGTTTGGCTAAATATACCCTCTGGTTCTTTGAAAAAGGGGAGAAACTCTTCCCAATGTTCTTAGGAGGACTGAACTCAGACTTCGCTTCAGCCCCTCTTACCTGAGATGCCACTGCACAATGAGCTAAGCACTATAGGCGAAAAGCAGAAATTAGGTTTATGACATCTGAGGAAGGTGAAATCAACCTAAATGAGCTGCATCATTAGCTCAAGAGAAGAAAATCATTTACTTATGACCTGGTAAAGCAGGGACTTCTTCATGTGCACTCATAATTCATAGGCTGCAATATTTTTTAGCAGATGAATTGCTTATCTCCTCTTCTGGTGAATGCCTTGATAGACAACAGTACAAATATCCTGTAGTATGGTTCTTTGGTTTTATAAACAACCAGAAATAAACAAGGCATTTTGCCTGATGACCAAGCCAGACTTACAAAGAAAGAGGCTTCTACAGACAGAAGGCAATCATAAAAGGCAAAGAAGACCTTCTAGAAGAACTGTGGTGCTTGGTACACACTTAAATACTCTTATCCATTTACCACCAAGGGGGCCCTCTGAGCCCAGCCCCATATTTATAAAAACCAGACCTATTTATGTTTGGGTTCTTCCTTGAGTCATACAGAATACACTGGACATATTATCTTCTATATTTTGTTCATATCACAAAAGGTAGTTGCTTCCTGCTGAGTGAAAGTAGGAATCATTACCTATGGCCAGTAGACAAAGCTCTAGAAGTATTCCAAAGCACTCTGTCTCAGAGTTCCAGCTCTTAAATGGGAACAATATCTCCTTTTCATTAACTGGAAAACTGTAATTTTTCAGTTAAAAACTTAAAGAATGATCTTTAGCTTAGAAAAAAGAGAATTTGTTGGGAGCAGGACACGTAAGGGTAAATATACATGTGTGTGTATTTGTGTGTGTACACATAGACTCATCTGCATACACATGTAAAGCCAAATTTTAGAAATCATCTGTCTTCATCTAGAGAGAGGTTAGAATGAAGAACACATTCATGTCATTTAATTTCTCCATGACCTTAGTTTCTTCATTATTCAACAGTATCACTGACACTGAGTTCTCTTAGAATCTGACTGGATAGACTAGCTAACAGAAGACAAAAATGTACTTTGCAAACACAAGTGCAATAAAGATGTTTAATGATAAACCCTGAGTGTTATCAAGCACTTGAGGCCCTTTTAAATCAAAACAAACTGTCTTGGTAAATGGTACTAGGGAACCCAAAACATTAAAATTCAAGTAAATTTCAATTACTGTTTAAAATATATATTTTTGTATGAAATCTTTTAAAAATAACACAAATAGCTAACATTTACTGAGTACTCATGATAGGGGATAATATGTTCTATCTAGGGGATAAACCTGTGCTTTATATATGTCTTTTAATTTAATCCTCACAAAAAAACCTATGAAATAATGAAAAATGAAGTTTGAGGAGTTTTTGAATGCTGACTAGATTATACAAAATTGAGGTAAAAAAATAACAGAAAATTTTCAATTTCACTCTTATAGAAGTCTTTAGGCAATACAATTTAGGTCACAGCTAAAGTTATACTTGCATAATGAGAATGTTTCCATTTGCTTCCATTCCTGGACACTCTAGTTCCCCATAGACATTAGGAATGTCTAGATGTTCATGTCTTCACTGAGGAATAGAAAATGCAAAGTGACAGGTCTGGTATATACAGAAATAACAGTAGTGCTATCTCATCAAGAGCAAGGCCAGCACAACCACAACCCATCTAGTACTGCCCAGGGAGGCCATTTTATTTTCTTCACCATACCTGAAAGATGGCAGAGTGAAGTACTTCATTTATTTTCCAAAGGTGTAGTGAATCCTAAGAACTATTTCACATATCAGATAGAAAATGAGTTCAAGGGTTGCTGAGCTCAGCATGAGTCCAGGATAAACTAGGTGGGGAGAGAGAGCAAGAGCGAGAGCAAGAGAGACAGAGAGAGAGAAAGAGATTTAGAAAGGAAAGGAAGGAGCAGTGCCTTCTGCAGAGATGAGGAACACGATGCAAAGGAATGGAAAACCAGAACAGTCCAGCTCTACTGTGATTAGCTGTGGCTCCTCCACTAAAGCTAGCGATTGACCCTAAAGAAACGTATCAGTTAGTTGTCCGGGGACATTCTACCTCTGGCAAGTTGAGTAAAATTAAAACATTTACACATATTTACATTTCCGAAACTAAATGACTTCCTAGTATACACATGGTCCCTTTATAACCACCCCACAGAGACCACCACAGTGATCTTTAATTTGCATCCTGAGATAAAGTGCCCTCATTCCCTTTGTTTTTGTCCTGACTACTTCCTTCTGGAAAACTTTTGAGGAAATTTAACTTTGATTTTTGTTTTTATTGCTTTGTTTTTCTTTTTTGTTCATAAACTCTGGGAAATCATTAAACTGGACCTGCAGGCATTAAGTCTGAATGAAGGTTAATGTGTGGAAAGGGAGAAAGCCTTTGTCTCTCAGTTTTCTGTGTGGGCAATTGATAGCACAGACATATTAGAATCACTTCAACATGGAACCTGGAGAGGAGAAGCACTTTGGGTAATAGATTACTGATTGTCATTCTCTAACTTCCAACAGAAAAAAACATTCTAAAAAGTTTGAGGTTTTTGCACAGCAGACATTCTTAGTGAAACATAGACTGTAAGAATTTTTCTGTGTAAAAACTGAAATGGGGGTTTTCTGGCCCAGTGAGTTCTAGTTCTTTCTTTTGGAATGTCCTGACTTTCACATCCATTTACTAATGAGAACTAAGGGTAATATTTCATATGTATAAGTGCTTGACATGGAAATGAAGGAAGATTATTTCCATCAGTCTCTTTTGGTTGAAAGAAACAGAATTAAGTTACTTCACAAAATCAGCAGTGGGAAGAGATTAGATCGGTGAAGGAAATTATTACAAAGATACACAAGGACTGGAAGTAGAAACACACTAGGATTTAAGGAACTCTAAATACCAATGTCTTAGCTTCTTTGCTTTCTTTCTGTGTCTTGCCCCATCCTCCTACCCCTCCCAGCTTCCTCACCCTTTACTTCCTATCCGTTCTGTTCCTTCTTCGTTTTAGTTTGCATATGGTTCATGACATCCTCTTACAATCTGACTTTGCTGCCAACTGGCTTAGTATCATAGTTTCCTGATGCCAAACTTCCAAGAAAGGAATCTGATTGGCTCAGATTATCATTTTGAGCTAGTCCATACAGATGGATGGCTAGGTTACAGAATGACTGTCTTTGAGTCAACTGTCTATTCCTCGGTTGACTCACACAGTACAGAGCATGATTATTTAGAATAAGGCCACCAGCAGAAAGATTTACTTAGAGGAGGCTGTGGATAGGACAGGTTGATATGAACATCTTGAATTTGCTGGCAGGTTATGTGGAAACCAGTTTATTCATCTTATTTCTAGAGAATCTAATCCCAGCGATAGACCTGTACTTGCCTTGGTATATAGCATGTGAAAGTACCAACAGCATCTCCTTCCTCTACCCTTAATTGTTAATTTTATCAACTTTATCTTCATCATGTCTGTCACTTTATCTCTGTGACTAGCCAAGTGCCTAAGAATCTTCAGACTTATATCTCAGAACATTTGGAATTTTGGCTTGGGCGCCAACAAAGGTAGTTTTCTTATCCAAAGATCACCCAAATATTTTTCGCGTAATACGCCAGTGGGTAATAAAATACTGGAATAGAGAATAATGGCTATGTCTTTGCCTATTCTCATAGCATTTATTTGAATAGGTGTCCAGTGAGCTATATTTGGTAAATGTATGAGAGATTTAATCTAGTGGACCTTACAGTTTGGTAACCTAACACAGATAATTAGTTCAAAGATATTTATAAAAATGACTAACTGAATAATGCCAAAGCATGATTTTGTAACACTGTAAATGCTGGTGGCATCAAGAAGATCTGGGTTCAAATCAGAGCTCTACCTTTTGTGACCTTGACCAAACTTTCAGTCCCTAAAAATCACATTTAAATGGAGACAATTATAGCTATTTCATAGGCATTTTACAAGTATTAGGCAAAATAATTTATGTAGGTTATTGAATAACTATTGGCACGTACTAAGTACTCAGTAAATGACAGTGGTTGCTTCTGTTACTATATCTATGATGATTATCATCACTACCATGAAGGTTATGGGGATTCCAGAATATAGACTAGAAATATGATGGTTATCGTCAAGTGCTTTACTGTCTTAAGACAGATAATATCAATGTACTTGTTAGAAATGGTGCACACATATCATTTGCACATACACAAATGGAAATCAACAGGGTGGGGCCTAAGTGTGAAATGCTAAATGTTAGATAGTAAAGTGATATTATTTAATTCGGAAAAATAGATTAAAATTTTGGTGAATTTTTAATAGGGATCATGTCCCTCAGAAAAGAAAGGAAGACTTGCACCCCTCATGAAAGTTTGCCTACTGCAATGTAAAAAGCCGGGATTCATAGGAGTTTTGCAATTGGAGCATGAACTATATTAAAATGGGGAACTGAAACACTGGGAAAGGACCTACTAGGTGGAGTCTCTGGGAGTTACTGTTGGAAACCAGGAGGCAGCCCACTTCTTGGGTTAACATTTCACTTCCTCGGGGAAGGCCTAGACCAGGAGAGGCCTAGACCAGGTTTGATCACCCTGCTTTATGTTCCCTTCCTGTGTTTTTCCCTACTATAACACTCGTTACACACTGGGATTATTTGTTTAAAGTCCATCTTCTCTGCTAGGTTATAAATTCTGACTCTTATGTTCATCACTCTATCTCCATGACTAGTCAAGTGGCTGGAACATGGTAAGCACTCCACAAACATGGAGTGCTTGAATGCATGTATGAGTGAGGTAATGAACATGGAATTAGGAGGTGATTTCATCATACACTGTTTTGTATTGTTCTTTGGTATTTATAGGGGTTAATCCTATCTTCCTGTTGACATTGTACATTGCACTGGAACACAGCAAGAATCCTGTATCACATGTCTTCAACACTGCCACTGAGATGTATCCAGTTATAGGCATAAATGCTCAAAAGATCTTTCTGGACTCTGCTAATAACCCTTTTTACATTCTATTCTCCATTTTCTATTTATCTTCTGTAACAATGCAGAGATTATACTTCAGTCTCACTATTAGATTATAAGCCTGTCCTTTGTTACATTTATCACCAGGACTTACTGCTTGGTAAGGGTTCAATAAATAAATGACTAAATAAAGGATTATCTGGACAGCATATACTTCAAAGCATAATTTTCCAATTTTGCAGCCTTCCAGAATCTCAAAATTTGCTGCTGTGATTCCAAGCTTGCAGTTCATGTGAGAATGCATCATCTCAAGACATTTCATCTTTGAAATTGCTGTCTTTGCTGCTATCATTCACATATACTTTGTGAATGTGTCTTCTTGCTCATAAGGCAAATTTTACCTTTGTATAAAAATAAATTTACAATTTTAAGACATTTGGGAATTTTTTGGTTAAAACAATCTGTTCACTTGATTCCTAGCTAACAAACTCTAATATATCTAATCATTTCATCCAGTGGGTTTTTTTGAGCACCTCTTAGATTCCAAGTACTAGAAAGAGTCAGATGAATCAGTCTTGTCCCTAAAGATGCTCAAAGTCTAGATGTGCCATAGTCACATCCAGAAGATCTGAAAGTAGAAGTATGAATTATTCCCTTCAGAGGTCCCCTTCAATCCCACCTCAGTCCTGTGTTGATTTCCTGTCAATTCCTTACAATAGAATACTACGTTATCTAAGACTTCTAAGTCAACAAATTATAACTCCTCTTTACTCCCATTAACCATAACCCACTCCCAAACTGCCTTATGCTTGTGTGACTTTTTCTATTGTATTAATCTATTCTCATTTTTAACACCCAGACAGCCAGTATATTTTACGGTAATATTTTAAATATATTTAAAAAATATAATATCTCTGTCTTAATTTTCTCATTTCTGAAAGAAGGGTTGAATACTTGGGACAGTGGATTTGGAATATCAAGAAGACAGTGGCTAACAACAACAAAAAATCACTGGGAGAACAAACAAAAACCAATACAACTCTCGTGATATGTGAGGATAGTTCCTTTTACTTTTACCCTGCATACTTGAAAAAAATTCTCCTACTTCTCCTATATGCTGTTTCCACTAATTCTTGTTGAAATACACTAAGACAAAACAAATCACAAAATTATAGAGTTTAAAGAGGTCTTTGAAATTCTCTACTGAGACATGGATTAACAGTGAATTTAATAAAGTTTAAACTTTAGGATCCATCACTAGCATTGGCCCCTTCTGAGGTCCTGAGAGAGGTTCAAGCAATTGACTCACATGGTCATACTTTTAAATACGTTTCAAAAGTAAGCTAGTATAACCACTATTGGTAAAGACCACAGTTTCTTTGTATACCATTTTCCATCTTTCACAATCTCCCTCATGCTGGAGGCATTGGAGAAGCTGTGGGTATCTTTGTTGATCTGGCTGAGGGGAAGTTGAGATGGACATACCTTTAGCTTGAGTTTATAAGTTAAATTTATGGGGCTCACAGTCATTTCAGTGTATGGTTGTTATTTCCAGTGGTCTCAATAAAAGAATAGGTTCTAGGAATACTCCCACTGCTCACTGGGCCAATTCACCAGGCATAATATCACAAAGATGTAAGGTCACAGGCTATTTCATGACACACATGTGTCCTAGGACATTCAGAACTAGGAATGTGTGCTAGGGGAAAAGATTGAATTATCTTTCCATTCCCTCTAAAAAAGATAGTATTACAAAAATCATTAACAGAAGAGGCATGGTGGCTCATGTCTGTAATCCAGCACTTTGGGAGGCCGAGGTGGGTGGATCACCTGAGTTTAGGAGTTCAAGACCAGCCTGGTCAACATGGCGAAATCCTGTCTCTACTAAAAAAATACAAAAATTAGCTGGGTGTGATGGCATGCACCTGTAGTCTTAGCTACTCTGGAGGCTAAGGCAGGAGAATTGCTTGATGCCAGGAGGCAGAGGTTGCAGTGAGCCAAAGTCGTGCCACTGCACTCCAGCCTGGATAACAGAGCAAGAGCTCGTCTCAAAAAAAAAAAAGTCATTAACATATGAAGAGGAAAATGGAATATACAGCCCCAAAGATGTAGGGAAAAAGTAATATAGGGTTGTGTCAGGCAGTTAATAAAAATTTGTCATTTTTCTGGCTTATGTGATTTTATAGTATTTTTCATCTTTTAAAAATTTATTGTGATTTTATTGCTGATTTTAAATAAGTATTCACTTTCATAACTATTAATAATTTTGCATCCATAGTTTTATATTCCTTTTTTCAAAGAAGGTTCCTATAGCCTAGCCCCCACAAAACCTGGATCTGCTTTGACCCAATTTAGTCATTCTTCCACATTTAATAGATAAGGAAGTTATTCCAAGTGATAGATAAGCTGTGATTCCCAGCTTGCATATGCCATATAGTTCATATATAGTTCACACCTGTAACTATATATGATACAGTTCACAGCAGTACTGAACTAAACCCTAGGTCTCTTGACTTTCTGTCTAGTGCTATTTCTATTACCCTACATTACCTTACTTTTGAGACAAGTATCTCAAAATCAAAGATTTTCACTGGAAAAAAAAAAAAAGACAAATAAAAAAATCTCCTGACAACAGTATATAATAAAAGAATTTACATGACATTTCTTATAAGCTAGGCATTGTTTTAAAGTGTTTTACGTAGAATCATTTAATCTTCAAAAAACTCTATGACAAAGCTAATCTTAATATTTTCATTTCTGCAGATGACAAACACTGAGATGAGAAAAGTTAAGTAACTAGACAAAGGTCACACAGTATGTGGAAAGTATAACATCCTTTATATTGTGTCAGCTCACAGCAAGCATTTATTTAGGGCTTACAATGTTTCAGTCACTTTGCTGAGCAACTATAATGCATTATTTCAGTCCATCTTTACAATTGCCCTTTGAGTTAGGTAGCATTTTTACTCCATCTTACACATGACGAGATTGAAAGCATAAAGAAATTTAGTAATTTGCCTAAGGTCATACATTTAGTAAGAAGCAAAGTCAATGCTCAAATTTATGTCTAACTCCAGAGCCAGGGCTTCCAGCCTCTGTGTGATACTGCCCATCAAATAAAACACTCTCAATGCATCAGGCCTGGCTTCCTCACTCTTCCAATATTGCCACATTCCCTGTGGCTCCTTTATCCTAAAGCAACAATTAGAATAGGGATTTGAGCAGAATGAGGATAAGAAGTAGAGTTAGCAGCATAAAGGACATAGTAGTCCCTTCTTAGTTAGATAATTGTCCTCCCCATTGTGAGATATATATGTCTACTATATATACTGTATATATATGTGTGTGTGTGTGTGTGTGTGTATATATATATACATATGTTCATTTTCACACTGCTGATAAAGACATACCTGAAACTGGGAATAAAAAAGTTTAATTGGACTTACAGTTCCACATGGCTGGGGAGGCCTCAGAATCATGGTGGTGGCAAGAGAAAGATGGAGAAAAAGCAAAAGTGGAAACCCCTGATAAACCTATCAGATCTCATGAGACTTACTCACTATCATGAGATTAGCATGGGGAAGACCAGCCCCCATGATTTAATTACCTCCCACTGGGTCCCTACCACAACTCCTAGGAATTCTGGGAGATACAATTCAAGTTGAGATTTGGGTGGGGACACAGCCAACCCATATCAATATACATATATATATACATATTTTTAGGGTACCTGATATCATCATACATCACAATATTGCTTGCATGTGACCCCTTTCCTTAGCTTTTGTTAAAGAGATGACAAATTTATTTTTAATTAATGTTCTCTGATAAAGTTAACAGTGATAACTAACATATCAGTAATTTAGATGCTGGAGAAGGTTTATAGAGGTCGCAAATTCAAATCCCTACAAAGAGCAAGAAGATAATGTAAATAAAATGACAAAAATATAACCCCTAGGGAGTGGCAGGGACCTTAGTAAACAGAAGAGTGTATGTCCAAACCAAATAATAGGCCATTTGGGAATATAAGCCCAGTGTGACCAGATCTGACAATTTTTCTAAAGAAAATGGAAATCTAGATTTTTGGTTTTAAAAAAATCCTAAATTGTGAATATTTGAAAGCAATTCAAAAAAAATTTTTTAAAGCATCATGCTGGCTGACTGTGCAAGCCAAACAAATAAACCACACACCCTTCACATCTGTAGGCCTTTTGTAGTCTGCTTTATAGTGAGGTTAAATAAAGAACACTCTGATCTGAAATGTTAGAAAACTGACAGAAATTTGGGTCCTGATGGAATATTTGTGTTTTGAAAAATGAGCTTTGATAAGAATAATCTTAGTGGAGGTGGGTGATTGAAGAGGTGGAATGGGGTGGGAACTAAAGTAGTGGCCTTTTTGAGAACAGATTCTCTTATTTCTCCTTTGGAGTAGTATTGGCCTTAGGAAAAAATAGCAGGAATCTAATTAACAGCTCTAAGGGAGCAATCAATTTACAATTGTGTGAAGTGTAAATTCCTTTGTGCAAGAAACAAATTACAGTATTTGCAAATGTGTAAATAATGCAGCACTGTCTGAGCAATCCAAATGCTTTGGGTGTGCCCTTGAGAAAGGAAAAGAAGCTTGAAGAGACAAAATGTTAGAAAATGACCTATTGTCTCAAGAAATGGAATTTTAAAATTATCTTTAGTAATTGATTTTTCTCAATTAACTCCTTATTTTGAAACTATAGAGGAACTCAGTTCTTTGGTCAATAGAATGAGAATATCTAAAGAAGTAAACAATTTCAAGTCACAGCATTATTATTAAATGGGTAACTTCAATCAAATGTGCTAAACACAAAAATTTTCCTTCAACCCTTCCTACACCTCTGGTTTGTGGCAACAACTTTCATTTCATAAAAGAGAGAATGATGCCCAACCCATAATAGTTAATACTTTCAATGTCAGAGAAAGATTGGTGACAGGTAAGAACATGAACCTAATCTCTCTGCTTCAAAGCAGTGGGTTTTTCTGAACAATTCAATTCACATTTATTGGGGTGCTTTCACAGAGAGCAAAACTCATTACTTTCTCTAATATTTTTTTTGAGCACTTCCCTATTGGTTGAGCTAGGAGCCAAGGATACAAAGTAAATGTTACTCTATCCCTACCTTCAAGGGGTTTGAAATCTAATGAGAAAACAGGATTTAAACCTATCATTTGCATAGTAAGCTTTTTGGTAAAGAAGAGGTATAGAGGGGCAATACGGGTGCTTGGACAAGTGCTTGATTCAGGAAATGTTCCAACAGGCGAAGATATTCACCAGGCCGAAGGAAGAACGGAAAGGGATTAAGGTAGAGGTAAGTGGAATGCTGATGGACCTTATGCAGAATGATAGCTTTAAATGATTGCTCTCACCTGTGTTCTTATTCAAATCTTTCCACAAAATATTTTAGCAAGTTGCACCAGGAGCCTTAAGACATATGTATACCCTTTTACTCAGAAATTCCAGGCCTAGGAATCAGAGATGCTGCCAGAAACTTAAGTATGAGGAAGTTTATTTCGTTATTTACAATCATGAAAAACCTGAAACAACCCACATACTCAACAATAGCACAAGGATTAAGTAAGTTATGGTACATCCAAGCCAGGTGATTTTATGGATTTCTTGTTTAAAAAAAAAATCACATTTTAAAAGAATATTTCAAAACAAGCAAAATGATTATGAGATAACAGTTTTGAAATGATGTGCAATGTTTAATGAAGTTATCATCCTAATTTTGTAATAAAAAATTAAAATGTAGTTCTCAACATTGGTTGTAATTTTCACTCATATCCTACTTTTCTAAAGTTCTTTCTTGTTTTAAACATACCGGACAAGAAAAGGGGCGGAGTTTCTCCTTGTTCTATGTGCAATAAAAAGAACTGGCTTTTGTTTCTTTCCCTTTTAAGTGTGATCCTGGGTTTGAAATCACATTCTCTTTACGGTATTCAGGCTGGCTAGGAAAGGAAGGAAGGTTAGGTGAAGAATGGAAGAGAAAGGAGATGTCCAGAAACTGAACATTTCCATGAGAGAGGAGAACAACTATGATGAGAGTGAGGGTGTGAGGACAGACCAGAAAGAGTGGCTGCTGTGTTAAGAATAAGGTACTGGCATTGAGTAGTTGAGGGCAGAACATAAACACATATATAATGGTTCAGTATAAGAAATGTTACAATGCAATATATGATTAACTGCCAAGTAAATAGCACTACAGACAATACATATTATAACAGTTTGGAGGAATTTGGTGGAGAGATCCATCATATGGTCAGATACATGTATGTGACCATGTATTATTGAAGATATTCATCTACTAAAATCTCCCTTTATCAATCTTTGTTAGAGGGTGTTATTGTATAGGGCTAGATTCTCTTGGCTTTCCTTTCTGGGGGATTTAGTTAGAACTTAAAGGAACTTATTTCAAAAGGATTTTAGCTGTCAAGTGAAAAAAAAAAAGAAAAGGTTATAAGAAGAATGTGCTAGAAAACAATATGAATTTAAAACACTATTTGAAAAAATTCAATCTGCACAAAAATTCACTTCATCTCTCAATTTCTCGTTTCCTTTAAAATGTACTCACATAAAAATCTGCTTTAAAAGCCAGAACCAGCCAGGAATATAGCCCAAGAAATTTACCACTAAATGGGGACACATATGTGTTTCTTAGAAAAACTGTGCCTTGCTGACTTTCTCCCTGGATTTCTTCGTTCTCTGCATCGAAGGGCATGTGGTAATTCCTTCCTTTTCTGAATTTGCTTGCTTTTACAGTTTCTTCTAACTGAATCTTAAGCACCTTCCCCACACCATCGGTCTTTCGTTATATATGTCTACACAGCATCAAGCGACCTTTAGCTAACACTGGAGAAATGGATCAACACCTTTACCCAACTACATCACTTAGACTCTTTTGGGGTTTTCTACTCTATTTTAATCTATTTAAACCTGACACTAGCAGATTTCCATTTCCTTTGTTCCTTGTGTAGACTTGGTTTATATGTGCTGGTCTCTAAAAAGGGACAGAGAGGAGACAGCTGTTGAGAAACGAGATTGGCAGTTTTAACCGCACAATTTGGTCTAATACCTTTGATATGCTAAACTTGCTAGCTCCTCCAAGTGTACCTTTCCGATTTTGCATAACACCACCCTGAATCCCTAAGGAAACCAGGGTTTTGTTTTTTTGTTTTTTTTTTAAGAAAAGAAAGAAATGCAAACCAGTGAAACTGTTCTTTTAAATCATCTCCACATAGACTTCATTCTACGAACTGCAGGCCTTCACAAATCCTGGTACGCTAGAGACCTTTAAAAAAGGAGAAGCCGAGAATACTGATAAGGTTCTAAAAGCCGAAAACAGGTGATGTCATAATGCACAGTCCTGTGGCCACGGCCATGGCCGGGTAGGGAGCTGGGCTCCAGTGATCACTGCACAGCGCTCCGTGCCAGTAGGCGATGCAAGTTATCTCTGGGGCCCGGAGGACACGAGTGAGGACCGGGCACCAATCAGGTTCTCGCTCTGCGCCTGCCTTTGTTCTCACTCGGGAGCAGGTTGCGGGCGTCTAGCATCGGGAACCCGCATTCGACTCGGACGCGCATTGCTAGCCCCTTCGGGAGACCTGGCTCCCCTACCCGTCTGTCCCCACACACTCGGTCAGCCTGCGCTTTCCCCAATCAAGTCTGCCTTCTCTCCGCAGAATGTGGACGCTAAAACCCTGACTCAACATTCTAAGCTTTGAAGAGGCAGGTTTGTCCCAATAGTTTTAAACGGCAATTTGTTCTCTGAACCTTCCTCTCTGAGCAGGGCTCTGTGCTCTGCGTGTATCCGAACAGCTGCCTCAGGAAGGCCTTTTGGGTGAGAAAACAAGTCCCTTTGGCCTTTTCGTGCTGGACAAGTAAAGGAACTTATATCTCTAAGATAACCGCGAGAAGGTGCTTCAGAAACAGGAGGAAACCGCTAACCCAGAGGTTTTGTGTCTCTCCCCTCAAACTCGATTACTTGCATAAATATACATATAACTTAGACATTTATCCCTATCCGCCTCTCAAGCCTCAAGTAACTGAAATCTTTGCAAAACACGGTTCACAATAAATGATGCATAAAGTTCTTTGAGGTCCCTGGATACAAAGTCCTTCATAACTGCAGTCTTCTTTACAGCTAAAGTTAGATTTTGGTGGAGAGAAAGCCTAACCACTGCCCTGAAGGAAGGAACATTTAATCCTCCCACTCCCCTCCCCCTTTCTCGAGAGATCAGGAAATATTTAGCACAATCTTAGACTCTCTAGCGAGCTCTAGCTCCCAACTATTTATCTCATTCCGCTCACCACTTTTGCAGGGACCTAGAGAGGGGGCGTGGCTTATTTTGGGGGTGGGGCTTGGATGGCAGTGTATTTGCATACGACACACCCTCGTCCTCTTATTGGCAGAGGAGAGCAAACTGTTCCCTGCTACCCTACTACTTAGCTAACCGCCATCTCCCTTCAGTTCCGAGCCTCGGAGACAAACTTAACTTGCCCGGAGATTCAAGGCTTCCTCGGCCCCTGCGATTGGCCGGCGCGACTCCCAACCGGGCTCTCGTTGCTCATTGGCTGTGGGCTAGCGCCCGGGGGGCGTAGCCGGAGCGGTCCGATTGGCGGGAGGGGCGGTACCGGAGCGTCGAAGTGGTGAAGGTGGTGGGGCGGCGGAGGC
>NW_012120709.1:1316801-1382848 GCF_000951035.1 Colobus angolensis palliatus | reverse complement strand
TTGCGCCTCGGCGCCCGCAGCCACGATGAACCGGGGCGGCAGCAGCCCGTCGGCCGCCGCCAACTACCTGCTCTGTACCAACTGCCGGAAAGTGCTGCGGAAGGTACGGGTTCGGCCCGGGGTCCTGCCGGCGAGGGTCGCTTCTTGCCAACCGGGGCTTGGGTGGCTCGTCCCCGGGCGCGCATTGGGGGAGGCTCAGAGGGATTCCCGGGCACCGTCCCTCCGCAGGGACTGAAAAAGGGGGCGTGGGTTGAGGGCGGGAGGGTTTGGACTGCTGCGGCTTTTTATTTCCGCCGGGACAGACGCAAGTCCGGAGGGGTTGGGATATTTTTTCTTCCCTTGTTCTTTTTCTTTGGTGCCTTTGCTCTCCTTTACGGCTCATTTCCCTACCTTGCTACCCTGGGTCAGCTCCTTGGGCGGAGGACGGTAGGGATCGATTCGATCCTCCTCCCTGTGCAGTTTAGCTGTTGATGGAGATCGGTGTGAAATCAGAGCAGCTGGGTCGGATCCCGAGGAACCTGGCTAGTCACTCTTTGCTGTAGCTAACTCTTGCGAGTGTTGTTTTTGTTTATTCGGTTGCTTCTGCCTTGCGCGCCTTTCCCAACACCTCTCTTTTCAAATTGTTTGGATGATCGTCCTGTGTCTGTAGTCTCGAAAAGGAACCAGTAAAGCATCTTGAACTTTATGCCCATGGGAAATGCAATTCGACCTGGCCAGTTCCTGAGGCTGGTGTTGGGGGAGGAGGAGACTGAGGTGGATGTGGGTTATTCCTCCTTAGCACCCTCCTCCCCCCGTGTTGATCCAGAAAAATCAGGCGCACCATCAGTTTATTGCTGCTTCCTAGAGTGACTGATAGAAAGTTTACTCTAGTATTGTTTAGCTTACTTGGCTTAATCGCCCCGTGGGGAAGGACAAGAGGGATGGGGAAAGGAATGAAAAAAAGGTCTCTCGAGTTTTTGATCAGATTTTAACAGCTGCCCCAAAGTAATATTGTAATCAGTTTATTCGTATTCAAACTCTATTTTTACATTTTATTAAGTGGAAACGTTAGGTGAGATGCTTCTGTTTGTTCACTACAAATGAATTAAAATTGCTGAGCTGTGCAAATGCATCGGGACTGAAAGCGGAGATGAATATTGTACCGTTTTTAGTCAATATCTCTAAATACAGTTCACTTTGGGATTGTTCTTTCTACATTTTTTTTTAAGGAAGAAAGAAAAAAGCACGTAAGTAAGCAAGCTCAAATATTTGCGCTCTTTGTCCAAAAACTGTTTTTCTTCCTCTGTGGGTCAGGCCAAGTGCCAATCAAAGTTGTTTTTCAAGCCTCTTTTCCCTGCAGTAGGGCTGCTGCTTTTTTTTTTTTTTCTTCCTATTTTATTTGAGAGCGTGAGAGCAAAGGGATTGCAGATTTGAGGTTAATTGAACAGTTAAATATGCCTTAAATTGTGTTTATCGGATATGTTTCTCTTGAAACAGATTTTTATTAAATGTGCATGTTGAGTATGTGCAGTTATTTTTTTCCATAAACTCTAGGATCAAATTACAGTTGATACTTGCTCAACTCATTGTAGGGTAGCTTGTGAGAAATGTAATGGATCAGAAGTGCAGATCAGCTTAGCTGAATGTTAACTCTTTCACTGCAGGGCCAGATGTCATCTGAACTTAGCTTTCAAAAAAAATGTATTTCTTAATTTTTAAATTTATGTTATGTCTTTGACATGAAAAAATGTGTAGTTTAAGACACATTTTATTAAAGTGCAGCCTGATTAAAATGACAGCAAGTTATGTTTTTTAATTGAGTAAGGAAAAAGAGCACTGTATTGACTTTGATAAAAAAAAAGTTTTAATGGCTCTGGCAATTTGTTAGGCTAATAAAATGTTTGGCGGTAATATTAGGCTTCAAAATGTATTTCATTTTTCTTTTGAGAGAGCTATGGCTATGGATCCATGACACTTTGCTAGCATTTAAGATATTACATCCTTCCTTTAGCTTTTAAGAAACTATTTCTGTTTACCTAGAAAGAACATCCTCATTTCTAGCCATTATTAAAAGAAACGTGGAAAAGGAGTATTCACATTTTCATATTTTATAATTGCTGTGCACATCTCTGCCAGTATTCCAGTTTTTAGTAACTCCAAGGTATTTAATATTGATTCATGCAGTGGCATGAAATAACTTAATGGAAATAAGATTCTTTGAGCCAGTTATAACATGACTTGGCAACATTTGCAGCTTTTTAAGAGTGCCACTTTGAAGTGCTCTTAAGAGAATCAGTATGTAGCATTTTAAATGTTTCATCATTCTTAAAATAACAGTGAAAAATTTATTTCTAATAAAGACATGTTTTTCTTGTTGATATAACTCTAAGTTAAAAGTCGTCTGTAACTCTCAAAATGTGATTCTTTGAATTTATCTTGTTTTCCATTTAATAAAGTGTTCAGTAATATAGCCAAGTGAGTCATAGCGTTTTGAATGTTTCTTCAGTCTAATTCATAATGGAAGAATGAAACTCATGCTCATCCAGTGTGAATTACTTTTGATTTTATATTTCTATAGAATGATGGAAGAAGGGTCACCTTTATATGGGGCAGAAAGTGTTATTCTCTCAGTAAGTGGCTTAATTTGTTGCAGTGTGTTGAATTTTAGGGGAACTTCACAAGGAATGGAATTCACCTTCAAATGAAATAATTTAGTTTAACCCAATGCCTGAATGTTGAATTGTTTGTTGTATGAGAATTGCATTTATTCTTAGAAGTCCATTTACAGTTTTGATTTAGTATCCTCCAAAATAAAGAGACTTATTAAAATATTGAATGCACCTAATTTGGTAACCTTAGGTCAGTAAAAAGAATGGAGAGGTAAACCATATCCATAAATACATGAACCATCAAAACTATCCTGAAATCCCTAACTCTTAAGTCTAACTTGCTCTATTGTCAGTGATGTAGTTCAGTAAAGTTTTTAATAAAAGAGGAAATGCTTCTATTTATAAAGTTAACGAGTTTTTAAGTTGAATCTTTTACTTGAAGAAATTCAAGTGATAACTAGAAGAACATGATCTTTTAATTTGGAAAGTGATGTCAAACTGCATTGAGGAAGGTAGGTAATTATCAGTCCACTCATCTTCCAGTAAATAAAAAAGTGGCATATTACAATGTACTTTGGGTATTGAGCAGTTAGTGCTACTTGAATGAATAATTTTGTGCTCTAAGTTTAGATGATCTAACATTTAAACTTTTTTAATGTAAAGATAGTTATAGTGATGTATCTTTGTATTGTTATTGCACTTTTCACTTTGTTATATGATCATATATTTTGACAGCTTTTTGATGGTTTTATAAACAAAGATACTGTCAAAATGAAAAATACTAGATTGAAGGCTGGGCATGGTGGCTCATGCCTGTAATCCCAGCACTTTGGGAGGCCGAGGTGTGCAGATCACGAGGTCAAGAGATCGAGACCATCCTGGCCAACATGGTGAAACCTGTCTCTACTAAACATACAAAAATCAGCTGGTCATCGTAGCATGTGCCTGTAGTCCCAGTTACTCAGGAGGCTAAGGCAGGAGAATCCCTTGAACCTGGGAGGCGGAGTTTGCGGTGAGCCAAGGTCGCACCACTGCACTCCAGCTTGAGCAACAAGAGCAAAACTCTTTCTCAAAAAAAAAGAAAAATAGTAGATTGAACTATATGGGCCTCATTTTTATAGTCAAAATTGTTAAGTAATAGCAACTTTATATGGTTTAGCCAATAAAAGGTATTTGCTTTATCTGTGGACCACTAGTTACATTATGCCTTGGTTAATCAGTTTTCTTGTGTTACATATTTTTGATTGTCAAAGGCAGTTTTTAACTTGATTATTTTAAATATCCTAAGCAGAGATCAAGTAGTAAATTCGTGATGGCAAACCTTTATGCAATGGTTTTTAAACTGCTTCGTATGGACCCTTAAGATTCTTTGGGGTTTTAAAATGTTTGAGTTGCATTAAATTTTTAAGTATGTTTTAATATTTTAAAATTGTAATTTAAAAATATGGGTACCCCCAAATATGTACGCATAATTTTAATACACTGGAGTCTACCACCATTATCTTTCATTACAAAATTATTTTTGCGCAGGTCTTGAATTTTTTTTTGTTACTGTGTCATGTATGAGAAAGATTGTCATTGATTGTGAAGGCACTGGCTTATTCAAAAGAATTCCTTGCATATTTACTTAAGTTAAATGTTTACTTGTGAGAACACAAATTTATTGTTATCAGTAGTTGTTACTTTATTACTAAAATACTTGAAGGTTGGTTGGTATATTTATATGCTTTGTAGTTCAGGTTCAATAGAAGATTTAATTTGTAAAAAGTGTTCTGCTGCTTCCCCCAACTCCCCACCACTAAATAAATACAAAACATAACTACTAATGTAGTGATACTGGAAGCCACAGATGTGGTTGCAGTTAGGTCTTTGACAGATCTTTTGATTTCGAAGCAGAGTTTTCTCTGTAAAATGTTGATAATTTTTACTTGCCTTACAGGTTGCCGTATAGTTGGAGAGAGATGTGTGTTAATGAAGTTAGTAAACCATGTAAGAAAGAAAAGGACAAGTCTATGTATTTTTCCATTTTCCCAGACTCTCTTACTTAGTTATTTCTGTGTTGTGGGAATATATTTCAGTACGTACTGAGTAATTTGGTTAATACTCACTTTTCTGTCCTGTTTAATTATTGCCTGTAAATGAGAGGTAAAGATTATGCTTTTAGTCAGAATGACTTTTTTTTACTTATTTTTGATTTCCATATTTCTATCTGTATTTCCCACCCGTGCACTTAAATAGTAATTCAAGGCATTGACTTTTGATTCTCAATTAAATTGCCTCCTTGACACTTCAGTAGATAAGGGGAATTGGTATTTAGTTTGTAAAGACTAAGAGTTAAGGAAAATTGTGCTTAATGAAAGTGGGGGTAAAT
Source organism: Colobus angolensis palliatus (assembly GCF_000951035.1). Classification (NCBI taxonomy): domain Eukaryota; kingdom Metazoa; phylum Chordata; class Mammalia; order Primates; family Cercopithecidae; genus Colobus; species Colobus angolensis. Next base: position 1,377,889 of record NW_012120709.1, on the reverse strand, counting down.
CTAGGGTAAAGCAAAAATTTTTAATTATTTTAGTTTAGGAGAAGAGATGGAAGTAAAAGTCTCTTAACCTTTTCTCCCCATCTCTTCAGCCTTTTTATTTTCTTCCTTTGAAATAACTGGATTATAATAACTTAAGTTTGTATTGACCTTCACAGTGTTTAGGGTGCTTTCACATTATCTCAGTTGATTCTCACAAACTGAGAAGATTTAAGTGGCCTGATCTCAGTCATACAACTAATAACAAAGAAATCCATTTAATTCTTAATACTGCCTTTGTAATAAGCTGTTTCAATTTGTTCTCTGCAATATTGAGGCTGCTAGGGAATATCCCTACTCCCAGCTTCAGCATCTGTGGAATGCCCAAAGGCACCTAAGATTCTCCAGGTAATATTGGTTGGAAACATGAAAGTTAGCCACACTTTAAATACTATTGAAGATTAACTGAAGGAGTAGGAGAAGAGTAAGCTGGCTGCTTTTATCTCTCTAACAGTTGTTTGACTAATTCTTTAATAAGGTAAAGCAGCAGTTCTCAAAGTATAGTCCTTGGATCCCTGTGGGTCCAAAACCCTTTCAGAAGGCCTGAGAGGTCAAAACTGTGTTCATAATTATACAAAGACTTTATTTGCCTTCTTGACTGAGAGCAAAAGCAGTGGGGGTAAAACTATGCTAGCCCCTTAGTATCAATCAGGTTAGTGGCACCAAACAGTTATCACTGTATTCTTTACCACAGCACATTCAACAATGGGGAGAAAATTTCAATATCACTGAATGTCCTTGAAGAAGCAGTAAACATTTAAATTTTGTTGAATCTTGACCTTTTTGTGTCCATCTTTTTAATACCCCATATGACAAAATGGAAAGTATAAAGTGCATCCACTGCATAGCAAACTGGCTGGCTCCAGGAGAAAACTTGTGCAGTTGTTTTAGTTGCAAGCTGAACTAGCCACTTTTTTCATGTAACCCCATTTTTACTGGAAATAACACCTGTCAGACAAACTTTGGTTACTCAGACCTGGGTGTTTGGTAAACATTATCTTATAAATGAATAATATGACCCTGAAAATTCAAGGAAACTAATTGACAGTATTTGCTGCCAGTAATAAAATTCAAGCTTTCAGGGAAAAAATAGAATTTTTAAAAATATGTATCTGTCACCAGTAGCCTTAAAGCTTCCCGATTCTTAAAGGCTGTCCCCTTGAGATCAAGTATGATATTAGTGGATGTAATTTTTTGATAATGTATAATAAAATTTGTCAGTATTTGAAAGATTTACGTAACTCATTGAGCCAATATTTTTCAAATGACCAACAGAGACAGACATTATTAATTGGGGTCTTTCTTTCCTTTTCTGCCAAGAGCAGCCAATTAGAGCGTAATGGACAAGGTAATCTTTGTAGCTGACCATTCTTTTTATCACTGACAATGATTATTGTCAGTTGTTTTCCTCTAGTTTTTCAGGATCACTTTGCTTACTTTTGAGGAAATGTTTATCAAAATCATATATGGGTAAAATCCATTCAAACCGTGAAATGTACAAGTGGATTTTAATATGATATAAACATTTGAGGTCATGGATATGATTTCAGATACCACATTGTAATTAGCCTTTAAGAAGCTATACTTGTTGAGTTTTAGTGTGGTATCAAAGAAAAATATTCACACTTATCTTCTTTTTCCAACTATATAGCTATGTCAGGTTCGATTTTTCTCGCATAGTTCCATCAAAACACATCACAGCAGATTGAATGGGGAAAATTTATCTGTCTTGTATGAAATAGACATTAAAGAGGTTTGCAAAATGTAAATATCACTCTTCTCACTTTTTATGTTTTGGAAAATACAATTATTCCTGAAAATAATGTGATTTATATTCACATGTAATAGATTTTATTACTATTTTAAATGAATTAAACATTTCAAAGTTTTCTCGGGTTTAATTTCTAATACAATAAATGTTGGCAGTTATAACCCACACATAAACAAAGGCTCTTTGGGGGTCCTCAATAATTTTTAAGAGTGTGAAGGGGTTCCAGGGCCAAGACATGTATGAACTACTAAGCCAGAGTTACTACTGATGCCAGTATATGGTATATATAAGTGTAGTTCTATGGGGAAAATAAAAAGCTTAATACCACTGACAGAAAATGTTGATAAAGCCAACTCAGTTACCTCTGTTTGGTGTGTGTATGACTTGCAGATGCTGTCTACCACCCTTTCAGTGACGTCCTAGAAGCTTCTCTACTACCACAGTAACTGGCTAACTGGAAATGATCTTTCCCTAATTTCCATGAGCATCTTTTTATCTTGATAGAAACTAGAGGGGAAAAAAACAAAGTTCTTTCACTTGGAAGGAATATTCTCCTTTAGTACTGTGCAACAGCTGAAGAAAGGTCAAATCCAAAAATTATGTCCATTATACCTAATTGATTGGTTCTTGGCTGCAAGGGAAAGAAAGACCCTGAGTAGCAAGGTTAGCCTGTTTGGCTTGAAAGCTGAGAAGTGTGGGAGAAGCAGCAGCTGGAGGAACAAGAAAAAATCTGAGAGAAGAGACAGAACTGTTAGTGCAGGGTACTGATAACAAGCATTGTTAAGATTAAGACAAAGGAAAACAAAACCACTGCTGTAAACAGGAGATGGGATAGCTCTGAATGTGGGAGTTCCTAAATAAATCCACAAAGGTACAGTGGACTTTCTATGTGTGTGTGGTGGGTTTGCGGGGGTGGGGTGGAAGGGGCATGGTACACTATACACAAAAGCTATGACAGCCAGCAACTACCTGCATTCAGTGTAGTCTTGAAGGCATTAGCATAAGGGTCTATTTACTCTGTCTGACTAGATCTGGTGAGACCTATAAGTGACTAGCTGTATCTAAATTGTCCCTTAGACATCACTGTGATAGGAGTAGAGATGGTGGGCAGGAAGTGGAATTCACTATATAAAGTAAATACATTACCAAGCCAAAACGTTTAGTCATGTGTCCCCATAACAATTTCCTTAAACCTATGTGATTTGAACTATTTAAAATATGTATCCTTTGTAATCTAAACCTGTAGTTACCATATAGAATTACCTATTTGTCTTTTAAAAATCCGAAGAAAGACTGTTCTTCAAAAGTCTGATGACATTTCCAAAAAGCCTTTTCTAATCTTCCAAGTCTTCCTTCTCCTTCTATCCTCTGGACTGCCATGATATTCAATTGCACTGCATTTATTGCACTTAGCATACTGAATTATAATTAACAATTACATAAACATTTCTCCAACTAGGTTGCCTCTTATTTGGGATCTAGTTAATGGAAAGTTTATTGTTAGCAAAATAGGATTTTGATTTAAAGACATTTATTTAAAAAATATCAGTAGTGTATTTATATTAGATACAATACAATATAGCCAACTGTATGAAAACTTTTCTCATTTTCCAAAATATGTCTGTTCTTTTATGGCTTTATTTTGTTATCTTTATAAGAAACACTTTCAGAAGTGCAATAGCAAAGATTATTTGAGAAAATAATCTTTGAGTGCAGTGGTGCCTGGACTTCTTTGCTTCTTTGTTTTTGCTTTCAAGCATTTCATCATCCTTGTGGCCATGAAAATGTTTCAATTAAATATATCACTTTTGAAGGAAATTCTAATAGGGAGCAAGAATGTCCCACAAAGAGGACAGGGTCAAGACACCAGCCTTAGCTGCTGGTCCTTCTCAGAAATGTAAAGTGGCCATTGCTTTTAAATGGACACATGCTCCACTTCTTGGAATCTGTTAGTGTTTTATAAGGAATGGCTGTTTTTGACTAGTTAAGGGTATACCTTCAAAATTCCAAGATTTTAGGTGAGCCTAGGTTTCCAGTTTGACTTGAGAATTCTGACTTAGCCTTTCAGTCTTCCACTTCCACAAGCCCTTTACTTTGAAAGTCTCCCAAACCAACTATGAACCCCTTGGCCAGCAGGCACTCCCTTGGTAAATGTGAAATAGAATTGTTCATAGGCCTAGACTACCCCATAACTAGCCTTTACTTTTTAGATCCATGCAGAAGTGAGTCATTGATTGGTCTGTAGGCCAGTATATTGGCTGCCCCTTGAGGGATGCATGAATATCATAAGATATTTTATTCCTATTTAGGCTGGTTGAAATATCTTGCATTATGCTGCCTAAAGTTTCTAATAAGGTATGACAGGCATTTAACCTTATGTTTTACAAAGAATGTATTGAAAATATTATATGTGAATAAATAAGACCAAAAATTAAAATGGCTGATTTAGGGCCGTATTATTTCTTGCACCACCAGACACTTCTTAGCAAGTATAAAATATGTATTTTAGTAAGATTTATTTTCTTTTTATTCCCTCCTAATTAATAGCTACTTGTAATGGAAAGATATGTTCTTCTTTCTAGATACATATTTTATTTTTACATCTTCCTATACTGAAAAGATGGAACTAGTCAGTTGAAGAAATGAAAATTGTCTTTTCAGTTATCAATATATATGCTGAATATTTAGAAAGATCACATTTACCTCATGGGTACTAAAACTGGGTTTTGTAGAAGATCATTGTAATTATCTGAGACTGTGATTCTTACCAGGCTGGAGTACAGTTGTGCCATCTCGGCTCACTGAAACCTCCGCCTCCTGGGTTCAAGCGATTCTCCTGCCTCAGCCTCCCAAGTAGCTGAGATTATAGGCACCCACCACCATGCCCAGCTAATTTTTTGTATTTTTAGTAGAGACAGGGTTTCACCATGTTGGCCACGCTGGCTTCAAACTCCTGACCTCAAGTGATCTGCCTGCCTTGGCCTCCCAAAATGCTAGGATTAAAGGCACGAGCCACCTGGCCCAGCTGTGACTCTTACTTTCAAAACACATTTTATAATATCTATAATGACAATAGCTTCTACTGAATACTGCTTGCGTGCCATAGTCTGTGCTAAGCATTTAAGCTCTGCATATGTTATCACATTCAAGCATCACAACCTGCAATGAATTATTACTCACAGATTATGCATAAAGAAACTAGGGCTCACAGGGCATTCTTAACTTCTTAAAGGTTATAGTACCAGTAAGTGACAGACTTAGGATTTGCAACCAGGTTGAACTCCAAAGCCTGGCTCATTATGCAGGTATAAACACTGCCTTGTCTTATATTTCATGTTTTTCTTTGTGTAAAAGGCTGTTATAAAATGTAAAACTAATGAAACTTAATAGGACCTGATTCTTCAAGAGTTTATAGGAGTGATTTCAAATTCGTATGTATTCTATCTTATTTTTACATTAGAAATGCAAAAAATTATTTTATAAGATTAAATCTATTGAGAAACACATTAAAGTTCTTATTGAACAGTTTTAACCTATATAGTTATCTCTTTTATCTGTGTAAATCCTAATTATGTGACCATTCTTTCTTAACCTCAAGATTTTTTTTCCTAACTTACCAGCATACGTTGCCCTCCTCCTCCTGCCAGCCAGTCATTAATTAGTTCAATAACATTGAATCATTTAATACTGCTCTAGTGTCTGTGACAAAAGATATTATCTGGAAGCATTTTGAGTTTAAGTATGTGTCTCGCAAATTGGACCTCTAAGAAATATTCTCACTTTTTTGTAAGTTTTTTTCAGTAAAACAATTATTTATGAAGATAAATAATAACATGAATGCCCATTTCCTCTACTCGTTTGGCTTTCATTATATGTTGAGACAAAAATTTTGTTTAAAGGAACCAAAGAAACCCTTGGACTGTTATCATTCCCCTACCTACATCCCCTATAGTCTACAGAATCTACATCTCTAGAAGATTTTCCAGTCTTACAAAGGGTTTGTGGCTGGGGGGAGGGATTTATAGGGAGATATGGTTCTGCTATTTATTTTAAGTTAGAACTCCAATTCTGAGAGTTTTCCATAGAAACACAGTAAGATATGTGGTTAAGTTCCAGAGTACTATTAATACTACAGGTATGTTCAGGCATTTGTTAATTAGCCTAGAAACCTAACCACTGGGTATAACATTGTTTCCAGAGGAACATATATCCTCAAATTCAAGTAACTGCTTCACTGGAGACTGTCTTTCCTAACTTGTTTACTCAACATTAAAAAGGTAATGATTTTGGCAAAAAAGTATTTTTCAATATGTTTACTCCAAGAATGTGCTTGTCAATTGTGCTGTGTCTAATAGGAAAACTGTGTTAATGAAGTTCTATCCAATATTTAGGTAGGAGTTGAAATGAAGAAAGAGATAAAGTTGGGTAATAAGCAGGGTGTTGGGACAACCGATGGCCAATATCAAGCTGGTTTATCCTTGTTCACTTTGTTCACTTTGTACTGACTAAGGTTTGAGCCCAGCATGGTGAATTTTAAGTTGGGTAGCATATTTGTTATTATTTATTTTTGTCTTTAAGGTAACACAAATGAAAAAGAAATCAGATTTTACCTACCCAGAAAGTTCCTTTTTGATATAAAATTAGATATTTAATATGTTTATCTCAATTTTTTGGTGTAAATTAGTAAAGTAAAACAAATCAGTCCAGCAAATGTGCTCCAGTAAAGAAACAAAAACTTAAAATTAATAAAAATAAATGGCTTTTAAAGGAAAGTAAGATATCTTAGCTCTAAATTCCATGTAATGTTCAAATTCTTTTATCAAAACTTTTGTATGTTACTTGAAATTAGTGAACTCTCAGTTGGGGTGTGGAATACCTATTTGTGTTGTAGTTTTATTGTTTTGATAGAGTATGACCTATATAATTAATCTCATGAGATTAATTTTTATATTGTATAGCTGTTAAAAATAACTAAAGCTCTAGTTTCTAATATTCTTTAGGCACAGTGCAATGTTGAACACTCAAAATTTGCATAAACTAGTAAGTATTCTTTTGATTATACAAGAAACCTGTTTAGTATTTGGTGCTCTTAAAAATGAGGGTAAATGTATGTTCAGGTAGATAGGAATATAGAAACAGTTTTCTTTTTTTGTAAAATTATACAGATTGCCATTTTATGCTTATCAGAATTCTATGTCAAATGCTATTACCTTTTACTGGCCTTCAGATTCTTAGGCCAGAAATGTTAAGGCTATTAACATTTATAAATCACTGAGTACTATATGAATATCTTTTATTTATTTAGGAAACATTAAGTGCTCTCACCTGTTAGGCACTGAACAAACTTAGAATGAGAACATCAGGGTTTTTACCTACATAGCGTGATGACTTGCAACACATGCCTGGGTCTTGCAGAGATCATCAGGGTTATGCCTCCCAGTTGACAAGATGGTCAAGAGCAGGATTTGGTAAACTTTCTGTAATGGGCTGGGTAATAATATTTTGGGCTTACAGGCCATACACATAAGCACAGTAGTTCTATAGTAAATAATTGTAAAACTTTGAACTAATCGTCTTATTGTCTTAAAATCCTAATTCCCTACCTACCTTCCCTAACCAACATTAGCACAATGGTGCTCAAGAAATGTGTCACGTAATAAATGAACCATATACTTAACTCCAGAGGGGACAAAGGTGGTACCTGATGCAGGAATATGTGAGTGTTGGTGTTGGGGAGTGTTGTGAGAGGCAGGTTATTCAGCAGAAACAAACCCTTCCTCTGATGAGCAGAAGTGGTGGATGTCAGTAATTAAAAAATGGAAAATCAAGTCATTCAGAATACTTTTTTTGGGGATAAGCTTTTAAAATTGCACACTAAGCATTTAATCAATGTAGTTAATATGGCACCATTATCTAGGTTGCACATTTGTGAAAGCATCAGTGTATGATGCGTTCCATGGTTGGGATCTAACGATACCTAGATCAAACCATGACATAACTAGTTCAGTGTGCAAGGTTCAAGCCCTATTCAGTCAGAATTCTTCCTTTGAAATGAGGATTGACAATCAAGCTTTTTTTTTTTTTAGACAGAGTCTCGCTCTTATTGCCCAGGCTGGAGTGCAGCGATGCCATCTCAGCTCACTACAACCTCCGCCTCCCGGGTTCAAGCAATTCTCCTGCCTCAGCCTCCCAAGTAGCTGGAATTACAGATGTCTGCCACCATGCCCGGCTAATTTTTGTATTTTTAGCAGAGATGGGGTTTCACCATGTTGGCCAGGCTGGTCTCGAACTCCTGACCTCAAATGATCCAACCACCTTGGCCTTCCAAAGTGCTGGGATTACTGGTGTGAGCCACAGTCGCCGACAGTTAAGCAGTTTATTAATGTATGCTTCAAATTAGATTTGGTAGGGAGTCTCCTGACTAACTCTTGTTATGGTTGTGTAGTTTTATGATTACATATGGGAGAATTAAATGCACAATATGCATACATTGATATGGGTGACCTTTCTTATCTTACTCTCTTTTATCTTGTAAAGCAATCACTAATCTAAATGCGTGTGGTTTTAAAAAACAAATTTGCATGATGTATAAGCATATAGTAGTGGAAAATATTTTCCTTTTTTTTTTTAAGGCAGTCTTGCTCTGTTGTCCAGGCTGGAGTACAGTGGCATGATCTCGGCTCACTGCAACCTCTGCCTCCAGGGTTCAAGCAATTCTCCTGCCTCAGCCTCCTGAAGTAGCTGGGAGTGCAGGCGCATGCCACCACACCCAGCTAGTTTTTGTATTTTTAGTAGAGGCAGGGTTTCACCATGTTGGTCAGGCTGGTCTCGAACTCCTGACCTCGTAATCTACCCGCCTCGGCTTCCTGAAGTGCTGGGATTACAGGTGTGAGCCACTGCACCCAACCAGTATTTTACTCTTAATTGATGTTAAATTTTTTTTTAATCTTGCCTCCTTTACTAATTATTGCTAACATCTATGTGATTTTATCTTACTTCCTTTACTAATTATTAGATTTTTATTAGAGCTGTTGTGGAGAACATATTTGTCACAATGGAAAATGGAATGAATTGATAATAAGTACCTCAATGATAACTCCATTTATAGTTAGATGTACATATTTATAGAAACAATTTGATTTTTAAAAACAATTTGATTTTTAAAAACACTGAGTAAGAAATTACCTAGGATGCTGCCATCAGTGTGCTAAAGCATTTCATTTTTCATTTTAGAATGCTACTAAAATTTGAACTCATTTTGACAGTGTATATTTAATAAATTTTGCATTTAATAAACCACTGTGTTATCATTCATAAAAAGTACTGTGATGTCACAAAAATGAAGTAACATGTCTTCTATCACTCCTAACGTGTCCATTGCCTTTTCAGTGATAGGTATACATTACATGACTGTAAAAGAGGAGTCTTTTGTTACTATAAAAGGTCATTTCTTTTTATTCTACCTTTGTAGTCATCTTAACACATTTTATTGTTTATGGATCATTTGACAGAAGGTGTAGAGCACTTAGAAACTAAAATACAGTGTGCTGTCTATTGTATATCAATCAATTTAAGATAAAGGATTTCTAAAATGAAGACATAAGTCAGTGGAAAAGCTAGACTGGATTCACAGAAACTTGATACATACCTTTTCTAGAGCATATGTGCCAGATAATTGGTTTACGGTTATTTCTAGGAAAAATTCACATTCAAATACTAAGTTCCTCTTCATTATTTTATAATAGATATTTGTTTATCAAGGCCAGTTGAATTCACAGGGGACACAGACCGTTTACTACATGTCAGGTGTTTATTTTCCTGAATGTCATTGTAATTCAGCATTTCACCAAACTAGATAACAATTTTTAGGACTTAACTTCGTCTTCATTGAATTAATATCCTTCCCAAATTGCTATGATTGACTGTTCTTACTTCCCCTCCCCCAGACGGAAGCTATTGTTTTATTTAAAATGTTTCATTTGGAGAAAGACTGAAGTATTAACCAGCAAGGAATAACAATTCCACAGGCGAGTCAGTTTGTTTAATGTCTAGGACGATGGTTCTACAGTGTGGTTCTAGAACCAGCAGTATCAGTATCAACTGGGGGTTTGTTAGATTACTTCCCCACCCCCCACCCCTAGACCTGCTGAGTCTTCTGAAATTCTGGGGATGGGACCCAACCATCTGTAGGGTAACAAGCCTTCCAGGTGACTCTAATACTCTTAAGAATTTAGTACCACCAGTCTAGTATTATTAACCAAATGCATCCACAGATGAAAATTGTTTACATCCACTTTAGTTTCAACATGCAGTATCAGTTGTTTGAAATAGATGATATTGGCAGTACCAGTGCTAGAATCAGGAAGATTCCTTTTGCCTGTTTTACAGAATACAGATTTGAGACCTTCAGATATAATGTGCTCTCACTGTAAGAAAAATATGTCGTATTTTATTGTTGCTACATTCTGAACTTTAGCTTGGGGAAAAAGGAATTGGGTTTTGAAAGCTTGTTTACGACTGGAATCAAGTGAAAATATCTCTTGGACGTGCTTGCTTACATAAAAATAAGCATTTTGGCACTAATGCTGGTAGACTCTGGTAGGTCTTTCCATTTAGATTATTTTTATTTCAAGGAAGATTGATATTGTAAGCTTTCATAAAGAAAATAACTTTTTTTAATCAAAGAAGAAATGATAACATTTGTCCTGATGACAGATTTGGGATTGGTATTTTTTTTTTAATTCTTTTGAATCTCTTGGACAATATTAAATACATATATATATAAATTATAGATGTTCTGTTTCACCTATAGTAGCTTACTCTTCAACTAAAAATGGAGTGTCAGAAAGTCTCCATTTGGAGACAGGAGGCCTACAAATTAAAACAAAAGAAACCCATGGCATGTGTATTATACATGGACCATAGATAAATAGAAGGTTGCTCTTTGAAAAGCAAAGATTGTTTCAGTTAGTTGCAGTTCTATCTAGGACAGTAACTATAAGTAATTTTATTTTGTTCTTTGGTTGCATCTAATTTTGAGGTAATGGGTCTTTTCCTCATATTAACTCTAAGTTAGTACTAAAATTTAACCTGTATTGATGTTACTTATGTGAATAGTTGGCTGTATTAAATTATCCCACTTTAATTCCAAAGTTCCTTATGCATGGGCTGCCCCAGAAGCATATGTAATTACTTAATTCTAAACCATGGTAGGTGACGCTTTTCTATTGAACATTTTTCTATCTCCTTCTGTGAGGAAAGGGCTAATATAGTACCTTAAATAGAACTGTCTCCATGGCAATGGACAGTCAGCTTTTGACTTTGAGTCTCATGAAAAAGAAAAATGTAAAAAGCATTTTCATGGTCTAAAATAGCAGTATGGCAAAAGTAAGGTATGAGAATATTTCCTGTCAGTTATTGCATGACTGGTTAAGGCAGCAGAACTTTATCTTTTTTTCTTTTTTTTACACAGGACTTTTTATTTGAGTATTTTGAAATGTTACAGAATTCCTTCTCTGAATTAATGAATGATAATTATTATCTTCAGATTGATAGAGAACTTGAGAAGCTTAGATATAGGATTGGGTTCATGCCTGAGGAAAAAAGAGTTGCCTAGCTCTGGTTGTAATTTTACTCTCATAAAGAATAAAAATACTGACTAAATTATGGGTCATTCATAAGTACATTTAAACAGAACTATCTCTCTGGAACACTGGAAGCAATAACAAGATTAAAAATAAAAGCTTAACAAATTATGCCAGTTTTTTTCCAGCCAACTCCTACGATTTGGGGTCTACAGATCACTTATCCTATTTAAAAGACTCCACTGGCAGCCTGCTTCCCGTGTTCACTCTTGCATCCACACTTACTTAAAAGCAGAGCCCTTTGATTCTAGCTGCTTGTTCACCTAGCTTTCAGTAAAGGTCAGTGACAGTGCTGTATATTAGAAGCTAGAGAATAAGACCACATTGTCATCGGTAATCTTTGTCTTTTTCCTTTCTATTGTTGTTTGCCCCTTGACTAAATCTTATCTCAGTATAGGGCTCATTTTCAATTGAATCAGCTCTCATCTTTAACATATCATCAGTAAATGCTTAATACTCTAAGGTTACTGTTAATGAGAGAATTGGTTAAATAAATTTTGTGACATAAATACGGTAGAATACTGGGCAACTCATAGGATATAGATCTATGTATAGAAGTGGACAGACATCCATAATATGTTATTGATTGGAAAAGACCAAGTTTTTTTTGTTTTTGTTTTTTAGGAATATGAAGATTTTTGTTTTCATTTAAAAAAAAATAAATACAGAAAGAAGGAATCCAAAATTAACAGTATTAATTTCTGGGTGGTGGGGTTACAGGAGATTATTTTTACGATCTACTTCTCTTCATTGTCCTTTGTTTTTAACAATAAACATATTTTATAAAAATTTAAAAAGCTATTACCTTTTTGATATAATAGAGAAGAACAGATAATTTAAGTGATGGATAGTACAGACAGTAGATTCAAATGAGATGGCAAATTAAAGATGCATTGAGATAAAGACAAATGTTCACAGGTTTAATAGATATCTAAAGCAGCTATAGGTAAATCACCAAGGGAATAATAATGTATGTGTAGGAGGCTAATGAGGACTCAGATGCATAGACATAGATAAATACAATCTGGAAATGAATGAAGGTACTGTGCCTATCTATAGCATATTTCTTTATGTTGTCATATCAGTCATTCTCTTTAGGAATCTGATGTGCTTATTAATATTTCATCAGAATATTAGTTCTTTTCCTTAACTATGAATTCAAGCGATAGCTGCAGTTGTATTGCTATACTTTAATACTATATGGTAGATAATAAAACTTACTGCATAAATTTCAGGAACTTAAATATATAATCTGAGCACTATGTGTTAATCTAGAGATATTTTCTATTAGGAATTGAAATAGAAAAAGATGGCTACTTTATAAAATAATGTAATTTTAGAATTATTTAATTAATATGTATACTAGGATTTTTGAAGACTAAAAAAAGGTATATGGAGTCTGTCCTAGGTTTTAGAGAGCTTATTCTGTGGTTAGAGAGAAAGATGTTTTATAAATAACTATAAAGATGGCTAAAAATGAAAAACTATACCTTTTGACTTTTTGTAGAGGTTAATAGATTATTATGTATCTTCACTTGTGAAAGCATGGATAAGTTTCAATTAATTTAATACATTACTGTATGGAAAAGACGGGTACTTAAATATTAAATACTCGTTCTTACGTTTAAGGTAAAGGTATGTGGTTTCAATGGACTATTTTTAATGATTTTTAAAAATATATATTTTAATTCTCAAAAATGCAAAATGTGTTATAGCATTATAGAGTATCTATAACCAGTTATTTTATAAATGGGTGTTTTTCACTTAAGTGGCTTTACTTTCCAATTTTCCATTTCTAATAGGATGGTTCATTTGTTGAGCAAAATATAGAATTAAGGGCCTCCTTTGAGCCAACTGATAGTTTTCTAAACCCAGCCTATTCTGTACATCTTTTCTTTAGCTTGTAAGATAATTTCTAAACATTTTGTCTAGTGTTGTACTTAGGAACTTAATATTGCATAATTCTAATAATAACAATAATTCTAATAATAGTTACTTTTTTTTTGAGACGGAGTTTTGCTCTGTCCCCTAGGCTGGAGTGCAGTGGCGTGATCTCGGCTCACTGCAACCTCTGCATCCCAGGTTCAAGCGATTCTCCTGCCTCAGCCTCCTGAGTAGCTGGGACTACAGACACGCACCACCATGCCCATCTAATTTTTGTATTTTCTTTCTAGTGTAGATGGGGTTTCACAATATTGGCCAGGCTGGTCTCAAACTCCTGACCTTGTGACCCACCCACCTTGGCCTCCCAAAGTGCTGGGATTACAGACGCGAACCTTTTATAGTTGTATAGATAATGTCACGCTCTTAAGAGCTTTACAGATATTTATTCATATAATATTCTCACTTCCTGTTTTAATAGCCTTCTATTCACCCACTGCTGTGGGAGGGACTGCCACTCTTGGGTCATGGGGGTGGCTGAACATATAATACCTAATACTGTACAGATGAGATCAACAGTTTGATTTATTAGTCACATATACACACAGCCCAGGGGGAAAGGACACTGCACACCATGCAGTGCACTTGGAAGTTGTATTCTGGAACAGAATGAGCATCCAGGGGCAGTGAGACAGGCTTTGTAGAATAAAGAGGGTGAGATGCCCCACGTTTCTACATGAAGCTATGATTGGCTTGTTTACATAATTGCACGAACTGGCAGTGAACTGAAACCTGCCACCCAGGAATAAGTGGGAATTACACCTGGTTCATTTGAGAAGGTGAGCTGTTTGGCCAGGGGACCTTATGCCCATGAGCAAGGTGGGGAGGGAAGGGGAACTTGCAATTATCTTTTAAGGTCCTCCCAATTTTACCAGATTCAAGGGATCCTATAATATTGGACTTCAATTTTAGGCCTTATACTACACTTTTTTTTTTTTTTTTTTTTTTGAGGCGGAGTCTTGCTCTGTCACCTGGGCTGGAGTGCGGTGGCCGGATCTCAGCTCACTGCAAGCTCCGCCTCCCGGGTTTACGCCATTCTCCTGCCTCAGCCTCCAGGGTAGCTGGGACTACAGGCACCCGCCACCTCGCCTGGCTAGTTTTTTGTATTTTTAGTAGAGACAGGGTTTCACCGTGTTAGCCAGGATGGTCTCGATCTCCTGACCTCGTGATCCGCCCGTCTCGGCCTCCCAAAGTGCTGGGATTACAGGCTTGAGCCACCGCGCCCGGCCACCACACTTACCCTATGAGGGAGGTATGTGCTATTATCCTCATTTCATAGATGAGGTTATTAGGTACACAAGGTAACTTGTTTAAAACTATTAACAACCATTCCCCTGACTGTTTTCTTCTGTGTTTGCTTTCCTTCAACCCAGATATTATAGAAATTCTTGATGTCCAGAAATAAAAGGAAAGCATATAGAAATGTGATGTTTTATCCCATTTCTAACTCAGAAATGAACTACCTTGACATTTTTATTAATTGCCGAAGTTTTTAATCGAAGTCCCCTGATGATTCTGTTTCCATTTATTAGTCCACAAACTCTGATGTAGGTAAATACGTTTGCATTTCTTGATTGAGACCTGATAGACATAATCTTTATAGAGAGAGGTAAGAAATTCGGTTTCCTCTTTAAGAGCCTTTAAAAGCAGAATGAATAGTAAGATAATTTGGATTTTGCTACTTTTGGAGGGAATAGTCTACTGATCATCATTTCTAAAGATCAGTGTTTCTGCGAGTAATTTTAACTATCTGTGTTTCTTAAAAATGTATAAAAACCTTTTGGTCAATAGAAATTTTGCTGGTTTACTTGATTACAACTTTAGAATTTGCAAACTTGGTTTGTCATTATTGTTTTAACACATACTTTTCTATGCACCAGGAAGTAATTAATGATTATCTGGGATATTTTTTATTCTTTTCCCCTATAATTGTGTCAGAGCATCTTATTTCTCTTGATAATACTGGGTATCTTTTTCTCTGAATTTGTTTTTCACATAATGCAAGTGTAATTGTAAACTAGCTGCTTTTGTTTTTTCCTTTTTGTAGTCTGGCCAAACCTTTGATATAAAGAATAATAATATTTATAGAGTATTATTTGTAATGAACTCTGTGTCCTAATTAAAAGCAGATTTACCAAGTTTGGGTTTTTCACATTCCCTTTATCTTGCCTGTGAACTTTGTCAAATTAACTTTTAAAAAACACAAACTCTGTTTATTAAAGAGTCTTGAATCTAGTATATTGGGGTAACAAGTTTCTTTAGTCTTCCTTTCTGTTTTAATAAGAACTGTGATTTAGTTCTTATTAAGTGATTTAGTGGTAGAACGCAAAATGCTCTCAGTTCTGCTATAATACTTAATGCAAATTTGTTTCAATTGATGTATTAGGGAATGATTTGAGCATAACAGTGAATTTTGTGTATTAGGATACATACTTCAAACAGCTGCCCTCTACCTTTAGTTCACCGATGTGTTATGAGCGTTATGAGCGCCATCCATTCATATCTGGTGTTACATTGTTCTGTCTTATTTCAGATCATCCTTCTGCTGCTACTTTATAACTTACAGGCTATAGGCCTTGCAGTAACCACTTCCATAAGCAACTTTCTTTTTCAAGGTAGAGTGCCATATACATGTATATTTTAATTATACTTTAAGTTCTGGGATACATGTGCAGAAGAATGTGCAGGTTTGTTACATAGGTATACATATGCCATGGTGGTTTGCTGCACCCATCAAGCCGTCATCTACATTAGGTGTTTCTCCTAATGCTATCCCTCCCCTAACCCCCTACTCCTCAACAGGCTCTGGTGTGTGATGTTCCCCTCCCTGTGTCCTTGTGTTCTCATTGTTCAACTCCCACTTATGAGTGAGAATGTGCGGTGTTTGATTTTCTGTTCCTGTGTTAGTTTGCTGAGAATTATGGTTTCCAGCTTCATCCATGTCCCTGCAAAGGGCATGAACTCATCCTTTTTTTTTTTTTTTTTTTTTGAGATGGAGTTTCTCTCTTGTTGCCCAGGTTGGCGTGCAATGGCGCGATCTTGGCTCACTGCAACCTTCGTCTCCTGGGATCAAGCTATTCTTCTGCCTCAGCCTCCAGAGTAGCTGAGACTACAGGTGCATACCACCACACCCGGCTGATTTTTGTATTTTTAGTAGAAACGGGGTTTCGCCATGTTAGCCAGGCTGGTCTCAAACTTCTAACCTCAGGAGATCCACCCGCCTCAGCCTCCCAAAGTGCTGTTATTACAGGCGTGAGCCACCACACCTGGCCAAACTCATCCTTTTTTATGGCTGCATAGTATTCCATGGTGTATATGTGCCACATTTTCTTTATCCAGTCTATCATTGATAGGCATTTGGGTTAGTTCCGAGCCTTTGCTATCGTGAATAGTGCTGCAGTAAACATACATGTGTATGTGTCTTTAGAGTAGAATAATTTATAATCCTTTGGTTATATACCCAGTAATGGGATTGCTGGGTCAAATGGTATTTCTGGTTCTAGGTCCTTGAGGAATTGCACACTGTCTTCCACAATACTTGAACAAATTTACACTCCCACCAACAGTATAAAAGCATTCCTATTTTCTCCACATCCTCTCCAGCACCTGTTGTTTCCTGACTTTTTAATGATCGCCATCCTAACTGGCGTGAGGTGGTATCTCATTGTGTTTTTGATTTGCATTTCTCTAATGACCAGTGATGATGAGCTTTTTTTCATATGTTTGTTGGCCACATAAATGTCTTCTTTCGAGAAGTGTCTGTTCATATCCCTTCCCACTTTTTGATGGGGTTGTTTGTTTTTTTCTTGTACACTTGTTTAAGTTCCTTGTAGATACTGGAAATTAGTCCTTTGTCAGATGGATAGATTGCAAAAATTTCTTCCCATTCTGTAGATTGCCTGTTCACTCTGATGATAGTTTCTTTTGCTGTGCAGAAGCTCTTTAATTAGATCCCATTTGTCTATTTTGGCTTTTGTTGCCATTGCTTTTGGTGTTTTAGTCATGAAGTCTTTGCCCATGCCTATGTCCTGAATGGTATTGCCTAGGTTTTCTTCTAGGGAATTTATGGTTTTAGGTCTTACATTTAAGTCCTTAATCTACCTTGAGTTAATTTTTGTATAAGGTATAAGGAAGGGATCCAGTTTCAGTTTTCTGCATATGGCTAGCCAGTTTTCCCAACATCATTTATTAAATAGGGAATCCTTTCCTCATTGCTTGTTTTTGTCAGGTTTGTCATAGATCAGATGGTTATCGGTGTGTGATATTATTTCTGAGGCCTCTGTTCTGCTCCATTGGTCTATATATCTGTTTTGGAACCAGTGCTATGCTATTTTGGTTACTGTAGCCTTGTAGTATAGTTTGAAGCCAGGTAGCATGATGCCTCCAGCTTTGCTCTTTTTGTTTAGGATTGTCTTGGCTATATGGGCTTTTTTTGGTTCCGTATGAAATTTAAAGTAGTTTTTTTCAATTCTGTGAAGAAAGTCAATGGTAGCCATTTAAGTGAGGAATTACTACCTACCAGCCAGCCCATATGCTCTGATAGTTATAAGCACATTTGGCACACTGATGATCATGCAGCTCTTCTTTTAGAAGAAAAAAATGTATTTTTTGGCAATTACTTTCTTTGGGAAGAAACAGCTGTATTTGAAGTCCCGCCATGATTATATCAACTCTCTACAAAACAGTTATGTAAAGTTAAACCTCACTAATATATACAGGCCCAGTAATACTTCATGCTGGAACTAAAATTATTTAATATATTTTTAAAATAAAAATATGTGAGGACAAGTCCATACGTTATTTTTTGAGGACTTTCAATTGTTATTCACACTACTAGATTATAAAGGTTACTAGTCATATAAAGATTATTTAAAAGACTACTCTATCGTTTACATAAAATACTTTAACATAATCCTTGATTCATTAAAAAAAAAACTAAGGAAAGAAGAAAATCATTGAATACCATAAATCCTAACAATAAATAGATTATTATTATTTCTTTTTTTTAGATTATGGTATGCTTGTTCACTGGATCATTTATGAACAACATAAATTGACTGGGCATGATGGCTCACACCTATAATCCCAGCACTTTGGGAGGCCAAGGCAGATGGATCACGAGGTCAGGAGTTCGAGACCAGCCTGGCCAAGATGGTGAAACCCCGTCTTTACTAGAAATACAAAAAAATGCCTCTGTAGCCCCACCTACTCAGGAGGCTGAGGCAGAAGAAACACTTGAACCCAGGAGGCGGAGGTTACAATGAGCTGAGATCACGCCACTGTACTCCAGCCTGGGCAACAGAGCAAGATTACGTCTAAAAAAACAGTAGTAATGTTTAGGTGATATGAATGACCCTGTTTATTTTGAGTTAACTGAAAAACTATTGATTTAGTACACTAACATTGAAACCTTAAGTACAGGCTAAGGATAACAAATCCTGTTATCCTCAGTTAAGTTACTTAAAAAAGAATGATAAAGAACAGAAGAGGGGCTGAATAGCATCTGTATGCAAACTAATCTGGAAAATGGGAGGAGATATCAGGAGAATGACAAATTAAAGGAAGTCTTTGTGATTATTAGAAGATAATTACTTTCACAGATCTTAATTATAGCGTAATTATAGCTTTTTCTTTCTATCAAAAACTGCACTCTGAGAATTTTCTTGCCAAAATAGGAATTGAGAAACTTTGGATGTTGTGAAGTAACTGTATTAAATTATGTGTGTGTGTGTGTGTGTGTATGTGTGTGTGTGTGTGTGTGTGTATTTTAGGACTGGCATAAATCCAGGATGCCAAAAAACATTTTAAACTGGTTATTGTTCAAAAATAGTTTCTAATATCATTAAATGTGTAATGGGCTGAGTACTATATAGAAATAGTGTGTTATCAATCAACATTTATTGAGCACCTGATTTGAATTAGTCATTAAGCTGGAACACTTCTTTTATAATTAGTGAAAGAGAAGATTAAACACTTTTATATAAAAGGTATATAAAAGAGGTTTATCTTCTCTTTCACAAAATGATACCAGGTGTCACATAAATGGGAATCCAGAAGATGGCAAAACTCACTGTGGTTTTGAATGAGTCAATATACAGAATTTAGGAACTATGTTGAGGTTTATGTGAAGTAAAGTGTTCATCTAAGGGAACACTTGGAAAACAAAAGTTGAAAAGTTAGATTAGGGGCCAGAATGTTGGATATCTTGCCTTTCTGCCTCTACTGTCCTTCCCCCAACACCACCCCCTCAATAAGCTAAGGATAAAATGATAGGCTAAACAGGGGTAGTAAGTAGTATTAGAAACGGAAAGCAAATTAGAGTCACTGAGAAGAAGTTTGTGAACAGATGGTGAGATAACCTAGTATAAAGTTGTTATTAAATATTAAGGTGTAATGCATAATAAAAGTTTGGGTCTTTAAATGCAAATTAAAATAATGAAACATTTGATTCTTGACAGTGTTTTCATCTCCCTGAAACCCATATCCTTCCACGTTACTGTCTTATAAGCATGTATCCCTAGATTGTGACAATCAACCTAAATCTAAGCTGCCTTATTGTGTGGATTTCTTTTATATCAGTTGGTGTTGCCATTATTCATCCATTCAGTAATCTAATTCAGAATTATGTGAGGAATCCTAGACTTCTCTCAGTATTTTACCCTGATATTCCATTAGTCACTCAGTTCTATTTAGTCTCCTAACTAGCGATCAATATAATTCCTTTTCTTTAATCCATACTGCTTAATTAACCCAAATCTTCTCTTTCCTACATAATATAGTAGCCTACTAATAGCTCATATTTCCCCCAGCCTCCCCCATCCCACTCTACTTTCTAATGGATGTCAGAGATATTTTCTTAAAAGACAAATGTAATTATTTTACTATTGCCCATTGTTTATATAACATCAAAGCTCTTTAGTCTGACATTCGTGACGTGACTCTTGCCTATGTCTCTAGTCTTATTCCCTGAGAAAGTTCCAGGAATCATGTAGAACAACATAGTTCCCTCGATGTGTCATGTCTTTGTATTTTATATTTCTTTTTCCTGGTATTGTTGTATCCACATAGACTTAACTATCCTTTTCTAGGTATCCTGACAAGTTTCTACTCCTTCCCAAGATTTATCCCATCTGGAAGGCTGTTTTAGTCCATACTCTTGCAGGCAGAGTGAGGCATTCCTCTTTTGGTTACTCCCATTATAGCTCCTAACATATATTGTAATTGTGCATCCATACTTATTTACCTGGCATTTCCTTGAAGTCAGCACTTGTGCTTCATTTATCTTTGTATTTTCAAGCATTTAGTTCAACACCTTCCAGAAAATGAGCTTGTCTTAGTCCATGCAGGCTGCTATAACAAAAAGCAAAGATTGGGTGGCAGAAGCAATGAACATTTATTTCTCACAGTTCTACAAGCTGAGAAGTCCTAGATCAGGGTGCCAGCAAATTATGTCTAATGAATGTCTGCTTCCTAGTTCATAGACAGCTATCTTTGCACTGTGTCCTCAACAGGGCAGAAGAGGGCCAGGGAGCTCTCAGGGTCTCTTTTATAAAGGGCACTAATCCCATTCATGAAGACTCTACCCTTACGACCTAATTACCTTCCAAAGGCCCCACCTCTTAATACCATCACATTGGGGGTTAGGATTTCAACATATAAATTTTGAGGGGGGGATAGGAACATTCAGTACATAACAGAGGTTTAAAAAATAATCAAATGAATTAATAATTCTTCTTTATAAAAATTACAGTGTTTAATTTCAATTTTAGTAAGGTTTATTAATAACATTTATTTTTCATTAACTTGTATTATAAATTACAAAAACTTTATTGTAATAATTGTAATTTATTTAAATGCCTATTTATCTCAGGTACCTTGCTAGTCACTTAAAAAATTATTAAAATTTCAAGCAACACAAAAGCAGAAAAAATAGTGTAATGAAGCTTCGTAAACCCATGACCAAATTTAATATTGGTTAGATTTTTGTCACTGTTAACTTCATCAGTCCTGTGTTGCTATTATTGCTGCTGAAATAATTAAATCTCAAAGCTCATTTTCTTCTACCTGCTGTATACTTTAGTGTGTATTTCTAAAATATAAGGACACATTCTTATATAACTGCAGTGCCTCCTAACTTTTTGAATTTGCAGCAAAGGGGTCACCTATCAGTAGGATCCAGTCGTACTGGATGAAGATGTCTTTGATCTGCTTCTTGGAAGCCTCATTCACATATTTCTGGTAATAGGCTACCAGGGATTTGGAGACATACTGCTGGATAGCACAAGTCTGAGCCACGTGACCACTACCCTTCACATGGACACAGATGTCCACACCAGGAAACCACTCCCTTGCGCAGAAGCAGAGGGGTCAATAATTTTTAAGACTATAAAGAGATCCTGACATCAAGATGTCTGTGAACTGTTTACTTAAATGAGCATAAGAATGGTTTTAATTCTGATTACAGTAGGTTTTAAGTTTATCTGTGTACGTTAAAGCACAGTCTTGTAGTTTTCTGCTTATAGACTTGGGGATTGACAAAATAGAGCAGAAATGATGTCTTTGTGCGTTTACTGTACAGATCAGATCTGTTCATTCTATTCCGGGTACAAATGAAAACGCCACTGCTCCTTTTAAAACTAGGAATAAAGACTTCTTTTAAGTTTTATTAAAACTGAAGTTTAATATAATTCAAAGTAAAATCAAGCATACTTGAATTTACACCATTGTTGTGATCCTGGGAGGCTGTGTGAAAGGTACTTTCTCAATTTAAATGAGAACATGAGTTCTTGTTATTTCTGACTCAGTGCGTAAAGAAGTACTGGTTTCCATATGGCTAAATGCTTATAATTTGTTTTGTAAATCTCTAGAAATCAAATGCATTTAATATATTTCCCTGATTCCTCTAAGCTGAGTAAGTGACTTGTATTTTATCGTTGTGTTTTAAAAAATCTGAAAACCATCCTGTCATTCTGTTCCATTGGAATAACCTAAAGCCTTTTGATTTTATAATGCTGTAGTCAAGCTGGTAGATGCTGAATATTGAAGCTTGATTTAAAACTCTGCTTTTCCCTCATACACCAAGATAACTACTTTCACTGCATACTTTTGTTTCTCCAAAAGTAGTAGTAACTATTCAACCATCTACTGAGTAATAGTAGAATGTTACACAACTATAATTGTTTCTAATGGGAATTTTACTTTCTAAAGCTTCCAATTTTAATTTCTTTTCATCTAATTGAGGTATTTTAATAAGTAAAGCTTTCTAAAATTCAAGGGGAAGTTTTATTGTTACACAATACAGAAACTGTAAAAAAATTATTCATATAGAAGTAAAGCCCGTCTTAATACTTTTTTGGGACCAGATCTTATAATTAGTGGTAGAAAAGCGTATTGTCTTTATGTTAATAAGGAAGCAATGAGTTAAGTGCTTATTATGGACTTGCATTATCTCAGCTACTAAGATTTATAGTTCTCTCCTCATTTTCTTGGGCTTTAGCTCAAAATTTTACTAGCATATTCAACAGCTATTATATTTTGTAGCGCTATAACTCTATAGAAAGTGTTCAACACTTAAAACCTTGTACAGGAGACTTTGTTGCCCAAGATTAGTGTCACAGCATGGAATATTACTGATTTCTAAGAAAGTGGTACAAATTATAGGAAATTACAGATACTGTTTGTTTTAATAATTAAGAAAATAAACAAATAGCTGTCCAGAGGGCACATGGAAGATAGTAAGTAGATTGATGTTTAGGGTTGTGTTTTATATATTGGTTTAACTTATTGGTGTTTCTAATGAGAATACAGAGAACATTAATTTCCTTAAATCCACAGGATGTTCTTCTTCTGTTCAAGGAGGAGAAATGGATGAAAGAGCCTACAGCCAGACTCCTATCTCCTTAATTCAATTCAAAAAATATATGAGAATCCATTATTTTCACTTTGCTGAGCTGTAATACTACAGATATTGTATTAGAAATTGATTCTACTCTTTAAGGAGCTTATAGTCTGAAAGGAGCAATAAGATAATGATATATGTTAATAGCTATAAGAGAGGGAAACAGTATAACTGAACCTTAAGAAAAATAAATTTAAATTCATAGGAAAGCTTGGGAGTTAGGAGAGAAGGAAGACCAAAGGAGTTGATATTTGAGACAGGGCTTAAAGGAAGTATGGATAGCCTTTCAGTAGAGAGAAAAAGGGAAGGCAGATCCTCAGGAATACACTGGTTCAAATACATTTAAATTCCACAGAGCACAGAAAAGACAAGTCATTTTAAAACTATCAATTACCTTTTAAATTTACAGCTGACTGTAGCTTTGATTTATGTCACTCTGTGGCATTACATGGAAAGTGGAAAAAGTGTGTTCTTTGCCACTTGCCTCTGGGTGACAGTGGACATGAGTGTGATTTTAGATTTATTTCCAGTTTAAAGGACTAGTAGTACAATGCTGATGGTGTTGCTTAAAGACTCTCCTACAGTATTTGTTCTTAATTATTTCCACCTTTTTAGATTTGTATAATTCTGGGATCGTACAGGGTTCTCGGGCTACCTTGAAGTGGTCGTTTTGTTTTTAGAAGCTTGCCACTCCGTAGTCAGTGTATAAATATAAAAACTTGTTTGCACTTTGAACAAGTTCACTATGTGTTCTAATGACTAAAAATTAAGGGATTTTGTTAGTAGCCAAGCAAAAGCTTATTTAGAAATTCAGCTGTACTGCAATGCAAATTAAACTCATTAGCTGCCCTTTGCTAGATGGATATACATTTTTAATTCTTCATTCATTTTAATTCTTTTAGTGCTGGGATGAATCCATTCATCTTTAAGTACTTAACTGCTTCCACTACAATGAGTACTACTGCCAGTTTCCACTAATAATAGCAGTACTCATGGCTACCATTTCCAGAGTACTCACAAGGTGAGCTTGTGTAGCTTTGGGCTCACAGTTAGTAAAACAAGTAAAATTTATGTAATGGTTCTTACCAAATGGCACACCAAGATTTTTTTTTAAATGAGAGTTCTTAATCATAATATCTCATATTATTTCTTAGAACTCATTCTTTTGGAAAAGTGAAATAGAAAAACATACTGCTATGCAAATGACCATTATTACATAAAGCTGTAAAAACCAGACCAGAAGTTTACCTCACATGTACACTATTCTAAGATTGAAGTAGTCAAAGATGAACAAGGTACTGACCGACCGGCCTACAAGGAGCTGATGATTCATTAGAGAGAGAGGAGGTAAAGAAATTGCTATAATACAGTTGATAACTACAGTACTTTTGAATGGAAATGTTTTGAGAGTTCAAGTTAAAAATCGAATTTCATATGTATTGTTGAAAAAGGCTAGATTTCACACTATTAGTAGCAAGATCTTTCCTATGTTCCTCAAATGATTCTACCCAGAGGTAAAACTGTTGCAGGAAGGACTTGATAGCCTTGGCTTTAATAGCTCAGTTAAAAAGAAGTCACTCTTAAAGTCTCAGGCCCTTAGGATTAGATGAGATTCCCCCTTACGAAAGAGAATTTTGAGTGCTCTTTGGAGTGTCAGTGAATTTCTGACACCCCTGTAATATCTGCTGGGCTTCTGATGCTCAGTGGTTCCTTGAACCACTCTAGCTTCAAGTAAGAGAAGAGATGTTGGTGTAATTTAAAAGATTCTCACCCTTGGTGCCATTGCCATTTTCTGCTTTCAGATCTTTTCTTATGGAATAACCTTCGATCTCAGTTATTATAATCTGGTGAACATCAGTACATATTTTAATATGATATAGAAGTCACATTTTTTAAAACTGTCTTTCGGATTTTTCTTTTAGAGATAGTGGGAACAGAATTTATGTTCCAGTTAGTGACTGGCCTTTAAAGTTAAGTTTACTATAAAAGTACCAATCCATTATAATTCATTTAAAACCTGTTGTTTTTTCACCTAGGGTTACATCAGCATTATTTCATAGCATAGAGCTGCCTGTTTATAGCTGCTTTTTTGTTGTTGTTGTTGTTGCAGTGTTTCAGCCAAAATGGAACATCTATAACAATAAAAGGAAGGTCAAAAACTGCAATTTACTATTTGTATAGACCCTTACAATTGGCTTTCTTACAGTTACACCTAAAAATTTTGTTTGGGGCATGTGTTTTGTATTTAAGATATTTTGTCATTATAGTGTATTTAAAAAATAATGTTGGCACTATTAAATTATCTTCTAAGGATATCTTTAAAAATTGTGGGGCTAGCATTCTCTATGGAGTCAAATTTTACTTTACCAGAACATTTTATATGTCAAACAGATTTTCTTTAAAAAAAGATCCTTAAGTGTTTCTCTGTAAATTAATTACACATTTTGCTTCCCTACTGAGATAAATTATAAAATTTTATAAAATTTTAAAATTTACATTTTAATGGATAGAAGTGTATGATTTTGCTTTTCCACTTTTAATAAAAAACACTGAAAAAAGATAAGTGAAAATTAATTTTAATAGTTTATTTTAAAGCATTTAGTAGCTTAAAGTGCAGTAATTAATTTTCTTTGGAAGTCAGTCTTTTAGGGGCAAGTAATTTGCTGATTACTCCTAAAGACTCACAATTTTAAGAGTTTCTGACTTCCAAATATAAGTATCTTAATTTTCTGTTGGGATCAATTCATATCCTTTAAAGGGATCTAATAAGTTGCTTAGCTGCTAAGTGTCAAAACAAGTGATTTTCTAAATGTAATTCATCTTCATCCTTTCAGTGTTTTGTTTTCTAGCAGATAATTGCTTTATAGGCATAATCTCAACTGATGAATTTCAGGCATAACTTTTTTCAGTTATAATGAGGTATCTATAAAAATAAATTTTCCTAATGGTAACATTCTTGAAATTATAAACCTTGTAAAATAATGTCTTAGAACACATACAGGTGACACAAAGAAAGTGTGAGTTCCTATTTTATAACTAGTTTTCTTCTTGACTAAAATTATAAGATTTCATGAAAAATAGCAAATTCTGAAAACAAATCACAATAAAGTTATTACTGCTTAAAATTTTTTAAGTACTTTTATATTCCTTTTTTTTAAACTCAAGTCAACATTTTAGAGAATTTCTTTCATTCGTTTTAGTTAGTGATTTCAAAGTTGCCATCAAATTAAGACTGAAGAATGGTATCTCTCAACTTCTCTGTTATTAAGGTTAATTGGTTGGTTTTATTGGGTTTTTCAGTTTTAACATTCAAGTCAATCTTTTATTTCTATGAAAGTACTTTAGTACATGTTTATTATGCTATGTTTCTTCCTGATTTTGTAGCGATTTTATCTCTTTGCATTTTCCTAGCAACTGAACAATATTATGAAGCAACACTATACCGTAGAACCTTTGGCAATGGTAGAAATAGCCTAGATTCACATTGTACCCACTAGCCACAAGTGGCTGTTCAACACTTGACATGTCACTAGTGCAATTGAACTCTAAATTCTTAACTTTATTTAAAGTTAATCAGCTTAAATTTAAATAGGCACATGTGGCTAGTGACAGCAAAAGAAATTCAAGTACTTTTTTTGGTTTTTCACAGAAATGAAACAAGATTTATTATTTAAAAGCCATTGTGTAAGATTCACTAGATCTTTGACTAAATGATCAAACTCATTTATTCCCAAAAATAAGATAGTAGCTTTAGCTTAAATACTTAGAGAAAAGCATGGCAATATTTTCCTCAAAATTAGTGCAGCCACTGCTTGTTTTCACTCATAGCCTAGAGCAATCCTTGAATTTTTCTAATCAAGTAGCATCTGTTGAGAAAATATAGCTGTTTTAGTCTTGGGTTTTTTTTTTTGACATTGAGGAAAATAAGCAGAAGAAAAATAAAAATATTTTATTTTATATTATGCTTTGTGACATTTTTATGTGGTATCTTCTCAAAACTTCCCAACAATGGGGAAAGCTACAGTCTAGAATTGATATTATTCTCACTTGTGAGGGGAAAAGGTTTCTTGGCATGAGAGAAATCTTACAACTGAGAAGAGGGTGTGGAAAGGATGACTTAAAGATTTAGTTGGCAACAGACAGTTACAGGATTTAGCAACCCTTTGAATGCAGGCCCCTAGGATAAAGAGTCGAAGATAACTGTGAATCTGAGCCAGGGTTGCTGGTAGGTATGGTGATTTTATAACCTACAGAGGAAAGTGAGGAGGAACAGCTGGTTTGAGATAGAAGATTCATTTTAAACATGTTGATTTTAAGGTGCTAATGTTGCATCCAGGTTATGTCACAAAATACCCAAAGCCAGACTGGAGGGCGGAGAAGAGCTAGCAAGTTCTCTAGATAAAAAAGATTCAGGAGGCGGTTGCATGGGTTGCTCATTTTCATATCATATGCCCTTATTTTTTCCTTCATCTGCTCCTATTGTCTTCCCTACAATGTAGTGACCATAACAAATTTGAGTAGAATTTTGTTTTGTGTAAAGAGTATGGTAGCCATAGAAGAGACCATTGACTTGAAAGAATCAATATTTATAAGGAAGGAGTTGCAAGGGACATCTAGGAAACATAAAAGTAAATGATCAAAGAATTTAGTGGGTTGGGTGGTAAAGTGTTATGGAAGCTCAGCAACTCAGGAGGCTGAGGCAGGAGAATCACTTGAGTCCAGGAGGCAGAGATTGCAGTAAGCCGAGATCGTGCCATTGCACCGCAGCCTGGGCAACAAGAGTGAAACTCCGTCTCAAAAAAAAAAAAAAAAAGGAAAAAAGTAAAGAAAAGGAAGCCCAGCAAGGAGAGAGTTGCCCAGAAGGAGGTAGACTTGACTTGTGCAAAGAGGTAAGAAAGCTGAGGATTGGCCGGGCGCGGTGGCTCACGCCTGTAATCCCAGCACTTTGGGAGGCCGAGGCGGGCGGATCACAAGGTCAGGAGATCGAGACCATCCTGGCTAAGACGGTGAAACCCCGTCTCTGCTAAAAATACAAAAAATTAGCCGGGCGCGTTGGCAGGCGCCTGTAGTCCCCGCTACTCGGGAGGCTGAGGCAGGAGAATGGCGTGAACCCGGGAGGCGGAGCTTGCAGTGAGCCGAGATCGCGCCACCGCACTCCAGCCTGGGTGATGAGCAAGACTCCATCTCAAAAAAAAAAGAAAGCTGAGGATTACATAGGGAGAATCTCAGCTGTGATCTAAAGACTATGTTTACATAAAAAGCAAAAAGTAGAATGGTGGTTTCTAGACCTGGGGGCAGGGAGAAGTAGGAGTTGCTGTTCAATGGGAGTAAAATTTCAGTTATGCAAAATGAAAAAGTCCAAGCTCTTCTGTACAACATCGTGCATATAGTTAACAATACTGGGGTTGTACACTTAATTTAAAAGGGTAAACCTTGAATGTTATTTATTTATGTATTTATTACCACAAGAAAGAGAAAGAAGGAAGGAAAGTGAGCGTGCCCTTGATACTTTTCTGGGGACTGTAATGTAAGCAGAAATTGTAACAAGGGTCCTTGGAACTGGCTGTTAATTTTTTCTCTTCCTAATTTGCCCAAATAGGACGAATAGGTTGATTGGTTGAGAGCATTTCTGCAATTACACTAAAATGCTTGGTTCTAGGATTGAGTAGATGTGACCATCAAATGAATAACTCTGCGGAGCAGTCATTTAACATTTCAAAAAGGTATAAAAATGTCTGAAAATGCAATTTTAAAAAAGCGAAACCAAACAAGTCCAGAGCAGCACTGTCCAATAGAACTCTCTGCAGTGGAAGATGGAAATGTCTGTACTGTCCTGTAGAGTACATGTGGCCCTCTGTGGCTACGGAGCACCTGAAATGTGGTTAATGTGGCTGAGAAATTGTGTTTTTAACTTTATTTAATTTTAATTCATTTAAATTTAGCCATATGTGACTGATGCTTACCATGTTGGGGAACGTAGGTCTAGAAACTTCAGGAAAACTAGTATGAGTGAAGTAGGAACGTGGTCCTTGGACATTTGGGATTTGAAAGAAAGGCAGGGGAAAGGCATTATGATTTGACCGGAACTCTAGCTTATAGTCTTATCTTAAAAAAAAAAAAAAAATCAATCTTTTGGATATAGTCCTGTCCTATTTTTTTATATTTGATCTTACTGACTTTAAAAGCATGCAGAGATAGAAAAGTGGGTGGAAACAAATTTTCAGAATGAAATGTGTTTAGAGTAGAACTTATGAACTGCTTTGATCATTTTTAAAGTTGTTTTTCACCTTCGTGTGAATAGACAGAGCAGCCAACTGAGACAATACAGTAGTAGAGTTCTTGCCAGAAAAGATTCTCCTTATGCAGAAACTAGGCTGATCATTTCAAAAATGGCAACATTAAAAAATATAATTGAGGAAGAATACATGATGGTAAAACTTAAAAATTGTGTTAGTTTTCTTTTATGTTTGGTATATAAACAAATATTTTAGGTCAGGCCATATTTTATCTCTCCTGGACTATTACCAGAGCTTCCCAGCTGGGATTTTTCTCTCTCAGGCCCAGGGGCTACATCACCCTCAATACTATTAAAAACACAGATCTGATCACATCTCTGCTTAAGAACTTTTTACTACAAATAAGCATACAATAAAATGCTTCAAACACATTTTTGGATGCTGCTTTTTAGTTTTGAAATTAGTGAGTTAAGTGGACATTTTCTCAGCCGATGAAAATAAAATTGGTAAGACATTTTTGTTAGTTTAGCATATGGGCAGTAAGCAACAAGAAGTTTAAAGATATTTATAACCCAAACCATAGTAAGTCCACTTCTGGGAATCTTCTGAAAGAAACTATCATAAACACCACAAAATATGTCCCAACTGTCTTTATATGAAGGTGTTCATCACAGAGTTGCTTATAATAGTGAAAACTGTATATAACTAAAATATTCAACAGTAGGAAAATGACTAAGTAAATAATTGCTGAAATGATGTCTTCTTTCATCACTTTTTATATGCACCTGCTATGGTATATGTCATATGTCGTATAGTTGGTTGTATGCATTCTGCCAGTCTAATTCTTATTTGTGTCCTCACTGTGCCTAGCACATTGTTAATGCTCAATTAATGTTTGCTAAATAAATGAAAAAAATCAATGTTGACACAAATGAAATTGAGTTTAAGTTGCTTCTTTTCAATTGCTAAACACTTAAGAGATGTTATATTCATTTAAATGCAGTATCTTTCAGTTCCATTTATAATGAAAATGTTTTTGCAGATTTAAATCTCTCCTGTTCTGGAAAATATTTAAAATAATAATACAAAACATTTAAAGGTAAATTTAGTTACTAACTATATCAAATTATGATTTTATCAACAAATTTAATAAATCATTCTTTGTTTCCAAAATCCCATTGTCCATCTTAACATAAAAGAGTTTATATTTTTCTCCCGCTACATGTTCTGTAAATTTTGTCCTTTTTATTATTTAAAGATATCGACATCTCCCTGTTGAAATATTTTTCCTCAAACCTCATAATCGTAATTTTTCCTCATAATCACTTTTTCAGCTGCTTTGTTCATTTGAAATGAATAGTTGTCCAGAAAATTGCTTTTCATATACTATTGCATTAAGTTTTTTGTTGTGATGGTTTTGTGAGATGAGGTCTCACTCTGTCACCCGGGCTGGAGTGCAGTGGTGTGATTGTAGCTTACTTTAACTGTGTAGTTCATTGAGTTATAGAGACAGCGTTCGAAATTTTTTTTGTCTATATCTTATGGAGGCTGGCAAAAGGAAGAAACTTGTAATTTTCCTTCAAATTCTTTCTGGTTAAGTCTAGATTTGGTTGACATAGACAAGAAATACCAATATTGGAATTCTGACTTCATCCTCTTAACTTGCAGTCCTCCAGTGTACTTGACCAGGAGACTGAGGCCTTTGTCATCATTTTGTAAATATAACCTAGATGCCTACTTATTTCTGAAAATGTACCAGGTTAAGAGTATTATTGTTTAATTTATTTATTTCAACAGGACCCCCAAAATTGATGAAGATTGTGTGCAAAGCTCATGAGGGCAGAGAGCATATCTGTTTTCCTCACCCTGTATCCTCAAAGTCTATCACCGTATCTGATTAGGCTCTCAAAAAAATCATGTTAAATGCCTGACTGCCTACTTTTACCAATTTGTCTTGTAACTGCTTCCTAATGAAGTAAAGGATTTAAGAGATTTAAATATTTTGTGTTTGATAGGCTGTTTGATTGTAAGGACCAACGAAGACTCAGGTTACCTAGTAATGGGGGGAGAAAGGGAGGGAGAGAAGAAGGACCCTATTCTCTGATTCAAATTTTTATGACTTATATCACACTTAAATGAGGATACTAAAATATTTTTCAATTTTAAAAAGTTAACAAATTTTTAGAAACTTAAAATCAGCATTCAGACATACCACTGGCAGTCTGTCAGTTGTTAATACCACCAACAGAATAGCAAGTGGAACAATAAGAATTACTATGTTCTTCATTCCTTATATTGAACTAACCTCTCCTTTTCTAGTTTTTACATTTTTCTTAAAGTTTCAAAACTTCGCGTTAGATATGCTGATTGCTATTTTAGGGGGAAAAAACAGATTAGGTAATTGCTTTGGAGAGTTGTTAGGTAATCCTCTTTGGATTTAACCTTTTCTTTAGTTTTCAAATTGATGTCTAACAGTGTACTACTATAAAACACTATTTTATTATGGAGGTTAATGGTTTTCAGGTATGTCAAATATGGGCTTAAAGTCTATGGTGTAGACTATGACTAAGGGATATGACATTTTGAGGAGACTATGCTGCACTTAGCACTGTGGTAGGCATTTGCCCCATTATCTCATCCTTACAGTGGCCCTATGGGTTTTCTTTGATCAGAGACCCAACACTTATTCTGGTCTCACATAATTTTATTTAATTATTTATTCTATTTATTTTGGTACCTTAGCAATAAATGTGTACAAATTTAACATTTCTTAGAAAGTCATCATTAATAGATAAAACTTTTCTTTTAAAAATAGGATAAAAGAATCAGAGTATCTCAACCCTTGACAAGAGGACCAAGTGCCTTTATTCCAGAGAAGGAAGTAAGTTTATCTGTCTTAAAATATAAAGTATGATTTAAAAATAACTTAATTGTATCAAAGAATATCTCTTTTTAATATGGAAGTAGGAATGAATTTTTTTCTTGAGTTTCTTATTCACATGTCAGAACCATAGAGATACTTTCTTTTCAGCTTCACAAATATTTAGAAAGCACCGATTATGTGCCAAGCATTGACTTAAAGAAGGGACTAATAGAAATAGAATAATGCCAGATCATTGCCAGAGTCAACAGTTCTTTCATCATCAGATCACCTTTTTAGTGACCTTCCCACCTAAGTGCAAATCCAAAGTGACAATAACATTTTGGGAGCTCAGTGACAATAGCTGATCTGGGTGAGGACCATGCACTGGAGAAGCTGCCCTGCTTATGCCTTTTTTCCTCAGATAGCTTTATATGTATATGCCTACTACATATAAAGACTTCCTGAAGCACAGTCATTTTTCACAGTATATATTGGAGGATAATCTGGTTTTTAGGATCTATTGCATCATATGAATCTATTAATATATCTTAGGCATCCAGTTAGAAGAAACTTCTGCTGGGGAAAGCAAAACAAAAATAACAAATATTCTATTTCTAATTATATGTGGTTCATCTGGATCCCATTATATTTGTAACTATCTTGGTCCCTGTAGTTGACAAAATGGTGGAGAAGTGAGCAAATCAAAGTATACTTGACTCCATAATGAGTTACACCATTGTAATTAACATTTCCTCACAATTTATACTTTTCAAACATTGTATTTCCTTTGGGGTTAAATTTCCCTAAGTCAATAGTACCTTTGTATAATGCGTACTTATTTTTCAGACTGTGAAGCCAGCTCTGAAGAGTAAACAATTTCTTAACAGCAGTGTGGATGTTTGGAAAGACTGTTAGTCTGGGTGTTAGGGAATCTGGATTCTAGACCAGACTCTGCTATTAATAAAGTGCATGAGCTTGAATTTAATCTTAAATCTGTTTCCTTATCTCTAAAATAAGTCTAGAACTCCAATTCTGAAATACAAATAAACAATGAACCACTCCTAGAATTATGCAACTCATGTCCATTAGCTCCAACAGTGTTCAGTCTTTCTACAAGGTGCTAATAAACTCTTAACACCTTCAGAGCCAGTTCTTGGTGTGATGCCCAAACTGTCATTGTGTATGAAGCTATATATAAATAATCTATTTTTGAGACAACTCTTTTGATTTCCTAGGATGAAGAATGTCCATTTTAATAACTTGCCTTGTTTTTAGTAATTATTATTGTTAGGCTCAAAATAGGAATGACAGTATTCTAGTGTCCTCGTTAATTTTTCAATTAACACTTTTCTACAAATTATTACATATTCCTTTGTCCCTGAAAAGATTTCAGAAAGCTTTTTTTACGTTGAATCACAAAAGCAAGCAAAGGATTAGACTGAAAATATTTGTCTAAAAATGATGTGCTTATCTTCATAGGCTAATAAATGAAATTATAAATGTATGTAATCAGATGCTGCTGCTTGTGCTTTACCACACATTGGTGTGACAATGGCCAGGCAAATGGGCCCTGAAAAATCTGCCTAATATGCCTAGCAAAACAGATGGAAGCTTCTTTTCTTCATTTTCGTAGCTGTGTGTATAATGTTTGATAATTTAACATTTGTTGTTTAATAAATTGTGGTACCAGAGCCAAAAATGACTGGTGCTTTCTTTTTTTATTTCTGTTTCCAGTATGAGCAATTGCATAATTTTGTGTCTGTTAATATCAAATGAATATTCATTTGCTTCAATAGTGGCATAATTTATGTAAACCAAGGGTGTATTTATGGCTCAATAGTCATTTTGTTTTGTGTTTCTTGGTTATAAGGTTGTCCAAGCAAACACAGTGGATGAACGTACTAACTTTCTTGTGGAAGAATACTCTACATCCGGTCGTCTGGACAACATCACACAGGTCATGAGTTTGCACACTCAGTACCTGGAGTCTTTCTTGCGGAGCCAGTTTTACATGTTGCGCATGGATGGTCCCCTTCCTCTACCATACAGGCACTATATTGCAATAATGGTGGGTACTTATTTTCCTATATTCACATAACACCTTCCTCACTTATTCTTTCTCCCTTCCAAAATAGGTGTGTGTGCATGTGTGTGTATAGAGCTAAGTATAATTTATGAACATAAGAATTGAAGAAGCCTATGGCCTTTTGGATACCAAGTTTCTTGGATACATTTGGAATATGTTAAGCCACTTAATGCACTGAATGTTTCTCATTTAATTTTCAGTAAAATCATTTTTCATAATCTCTTACAAATAAAGATGCTTATAGCATGCAAAGTAATACCCCACAAGTTTTGTCTTTGCTCTTGATATCTTGTTTTTATAAAAGCACAAGTTTTTTGTGACATTTTTCTTAGTAATTTTATACATAAAGAATATCACTAATTTGGCCAAGTAAGAGGAAAGTATCAGTCAGCATTCATGGAGAATCTGAATGAGAGAAGAATTCTTGAATTGAATTATAACACTTCTAAGTATAGTTCTGATTACAAACTGGTTAACTAGTTATTCACAGGCAATAGAGGTCAGGGAGGAGAATTATAAAGTTGTGTGTGTGTTGGACTTTAATGGAGAAAAAGAACAACAAGAACATGATGAAAATGCTATATATGTGGAGAAGTTGGGGAAGAAACTGGGCTGACAGGGCTGGCATAACTAGCCAGGAGTTAGCAGATTAAGTTTGACCACGTTTGATTTGATTGTCTTTTTTATAGTCTTACTGAACTTTTAACAACAACAAAAAGCAACATTCCGTGTTTTATTGAATGATGGACCTCACTGAGGCTGTAATTTTAGCTTAAGGTTTTGATGACAGTAAGGCTGAAAGCAGACTTAGAATGCTTGTAAAATATGGAAAAATAAGATGTAGAGAATAGAAAGAATAAAATAATACTGTTTTACTGAGAAGCAGCCCTGAGGAAAAGAGAGGTCAATTGAGGGCTGATTCTGACTGCATAGGAAGAAAAGGGTCAGTGAGCTTCCATGTCATCTGAGTAGGAAGATGTGTACAAATATGACTGAAGTCACATTTATCTTAAAGAGGATAAGAGAAGTAATCAAATTAGGATGAATCCTGAGTTATTAGAATATAAGTTAATGAGATTTTATTATGTTTTAAGTAGAATGTAGTAGGTATATTTGTCATATTGAAATGGACCTGTATTTCCTATTCATAGCTAGAAAGTGGCTTAAGGTATACCAACTTCCAGACAAGGAAATGACTGGCTTCAGGTGATATTATTTGCTTATACAAGTAATCAGCTTCATGTATTGAATCTATTACATCTTTATGATGGATGTTTTAGAAAAGAGATTCTGTAAGAAAAGAGGTACTGGCTATAAAAATCATTAGCTCCATCTGAATTATTTGTTTAGAAATAGTGGAATGAAACTCTACTGTGATTCTTTTATCAATGAATGTTTTTCTTTGTGCTTCAGGCTGCAGCTAGACATCAGTGTTCTTACTTAATAAACATGCATGTGGATGAATTTTTAAAGACTGGAGGTATTGCTGAGTGGTTGAATGGTTTGGAATATGTGCCACAAAGACTGAAAAATCTTAATGAAATTAATAAGCTGCTAGCACACCGACCTTGGCTGATCACAAAAGAGCACATTCAGGTACTGATGTTTCTTTGAAATAAAAAGGAATTTGCTTAGGACTTAATTTTAAATATGTGTATATTAGGAACTTGGGACATAAATAATAGTGTCTTAATATGTGTAGAAAAGATAAGTTTAGAAAGTCAGTGGGTTTAATTTAAGCACAAATGAATACTTCTCCTCTTTAAGTAATCATTAATTATCTTGTACAAATACTTTGGTGAATGGCTATGAGAAAATTTCGTTTCTATTTTTAAGTAGTAGATAGACTGAAGAAAATACACTAGCATGATAGGATGCCTGGGATCTAGTCTGTACTCTGTTACAAGTTTGTGTCCTTTTAGTAAATTAACTTACTATGGGTCTCAATTCTCTCCTCTACAGAATGAGGGAGCTAGATTAAATGAGTTTTAAACTTTTTTTATAGTTCTAACATTTCATAAGTTTTAGATTCTCAAAAAATGATTTTGCAAATAAAATAGTGATTTGCCAGCTGGTGTGTGAATGCTTAAATGCCTTTTAAAACTAGAGCTTAGACGAGAAATAGAGTTGTCGTGATTAACTAAGAGTACTTGTATTTCTGAAGGTGCTTCCATCGAGGCCTACAGGGTGAGGTCATTATTCAATATGCTTAGCACTATTTTTGGCACATGGTAACTATTCAATAGATAGGAACTATCATCTAAATTATCAGTGGAAATCTTTGTTATTTAAAATATCTGTTCCTAATGCATAGAAATGTCCTTGGTTTTTGGATCCTCTTGTTAGACTACATTTTTGTTATTTGCCCTTTCAACCAATCATAGTGTTTATCAATCTGCATACTCTCAGATGTTGAAGAAGTATCTGGGAAACTGTGAAGCATGATGCTGCCTTTAGATTTATGTTCTGATTCGATAATATGTTAGCTAGATAGGGGAATTAATCATTGTTTTTAATGTCGTGTCTTAATTACTTTGTGCCAGATACTTTGGTGGGTAAAGACCCTGCCCATAGATTTGCTTGGAGTCTAGGGTAGAAGAAGAACAGGGTAATGACAGTAATCACAGCACAACAGTGTATGAATGTATGAATAAAGAGAATGGAACCAGAAAGTTTCTTTTCTGAAAGAGGTAACATTTGAGCTAGGTCTTGAAGAATAAGTGGGAGTTCTCAAGTAGAGCAGGGCATTTCAAAGAAAGAATAGAGTATTTAATATTATGGTATACTGGAAGAATAGCCAACAGTTTCAGATGATTGAAGGGTAGCGATGTTTATGTAAGGTGGGAACTGGGAAGAATTGAGATCATATTGTATGACCCAATGAATACTGTATTAAAGGATTTGTATTTTATTCTCAGAAAGTTATGGTCTTCAGGGTTATGTTATAGTACTCAGGAGGTACACAAGAAAAATTTCCAAAATATTAACAAAATATTTGTGTATGTGTGTATATTCTTATCTCATTCTTCTAAATTTTTGTATTTGTGTATTTTATGTTATTACAGTACACATATATATTCTATATAAAATATATTTTATGTGTATAAATTCACAAATAAATATACATAATATCTGGAGTTGGACGTTTCCCAACTGTTACTTTTGGAAGTACATTTGATCACAAGAACTTGGAGATCAACATGATAGAGAATCGAGAATCATTAAAGGTTTTTGTGCCAAGTTGTAATATAAATACATTAGGTGATTTAGAAGATGAATTACAGATTGTACAGACTGGAAGCAGTAGACCAGTCATAGTACTACACCTGAGAGGTGATTTTTTTTAAAACCATGGGAGAAACATAGGGTAAGATTATAGTAATGATTCTGCATGGAAATAAGTAGGACTTTGGTGACTGACGGGATGTGAGGATGGAGAAAGTGGGTGGGACAAGAGAATGACTAAGGTGTCCTTCTTCATGGCATGAGCTGCCATGAGCATATACAGGCTGACAACAACAAATAATGACATCCACAAAGTGATGCCCACTTACTAAAGGAAATACAGATCTGTAACTCAAGATAAAGTGTGAGTTAAAAGTAAAATTGGATAGTTGTTTACAGATAAGCAAAGGTCAGGTTGAAGTAATGAATGGCCCATCCAGGGAGATATTGCCCAAGGAAGGAAGATTGTGGATGGAATACAGCAATAGAGAAAAATCTTTCTCAGGGTAGCAAGTGTACTTCTCTCCCCAAAATGTGGAATTGTTGAAGTCAAGAGAGATTAATGTCAAGAAGGAAGAAAGTAAACAATGTAAAGTCCGCAGAGATCAAATAAAATAAGGACTAAAAAGAAATGGTCAAATTTGGCCATTTGGAAGGTCATGTGTAATCTTAGTAAATGTAGCTTCAGGAGTTTGTTTGAAAAAGAAACCAGACTGTAATGAATTTTTAAAAGTAGAAATGAATGTGAGGCAAGAAATTAGAGATAGTGAGTGTTGGCTGTCCTTACAGGTTTAATGATAATCCTGCAAAGATTAGTGAAGGCATTGTAAATTGTAACAATCCTTTTGGAAAGCTCTTTGGCAGTATTATTGAAATCATAAAAATATTAATACTCTTTGTTCTAAAAATCCCATTAGGAAATGTTTCTAAAATAAGAACAAAACTATAGTATGAAGATGCTGTTTATAGAAGCAAATAAACAAAACAAATTTAGAATATGAATAATGGTATAAGAAAGAAGTAGTTATATACCTCCATTGATATACAGGAGAGGCCTTGCTTAAAAATTAATATGACACTGTGGCCTCATGAAAAATGAACCTGTCAAAATGTCTGAAAATCAGAAAAATATAGGTATATGTGGTTATAACTATATAATTGCTTGCTTATAAAAAATAAAAGAAAATATGTAAAAGAGTGGTAGAATTTTTTTCAGTCTATATTGCAACCATTTAGTATATTTTGTGGCTACAAGGTTAGGTGCATACAGATGTAAAGCAAGTATATTTTTCTGGTGTATATTCTTTTATTATTAATTAATGACCCTCTTTATTCACATTATTACAGATTGTAATAATGATATTTTTGTCTTAAGGTCACTTTTTAAATTTTATTTTTTAATTAACAAATAATTGTACATATCCATTGGGTACATTGTGATATTCTGATAATATATAATGTACAATGATCAGATTAATTAGGATACCCATCATCTCAAACATTTATTATTTCTTTGTTTTGAGAATGTTCAATATCCTCCTCCTAGCTATTTGAAACTGTATGTTATTGTTAACTATAGTCATCCTACAGTGGTGTAGAACACTAGAATTTATTCCTTCTATCTAGCTGTAATTTTGTTCTTTAACAGATCTTTCCCTATCTCCCCCCACCATAGGATGATAGAATTTGACTGATTTTCTTTTCTTTTCCCTGAGCTTTTGGTAATATATGAAATTGTATATGGTGTGTAGTTAAATAAAGCAAAATAAAGCCGTTTTTTTGTTTGTTTGTTTTGGTTTGGTTTAGCCACTAAGTAAGCCAAATGAAAGTTCTAGATTTGGAAGGAGAGAAAGAGAGGGATGAGATTCCCCCTCACACACACCTCACACACACACACACACACACACAGAGTAAGAGAGAGAGAGAAAAAGGGAGAGAAAATGAACACCGATGGGAAAGAATGCCTGATGGATTAATTGGTGGAATTCACTCTTGGACAAAGTGGAGGAATTACTGATTTTAATGACTTCATTTGTGATCCCATCATTCAACTGGAGAGTCAAGTGAAATATGAAAAAGTGCTTGGAAATTTTAAAAATTCTTATTCAAATGTGAGGTATTATTCTATAATTTCTGTCATCTGCTGCAGGGTCTTTCTCCATTAGAAGGTATCTAAAGGATAACTGAAACTTGACTTGTTGAATTGGGGTTTTTCATGATTTTGTGAGATGAAGTTTCCAATACACCTTAAAACGAATGGTTTTGTTCGATAATCTTTAAAGTCCTATCAAGCTCCAGTGTTCTTTGATTCTCTGAAAGTATTTCATTAAAATAGCATACTATATAAAAAATGCTTTGGAAGCAGAAGATCTGTTATATAATAAGGGATTTAGAAGACACTACAATGTAATTACATTATTAGGTATGATAGTTTTAATGGAGCATTGGCCAAAATCATATTTTTAACATGTGAAACATTTTTTAAAGAAAGTTTTAAGTTTTGTTACTCTAAATGGATATACGAAAATTGGTAGATTTTCATTGAAATTGCTTTGTAGCATTCTAGAATTTTTATATTTGCTCTGATTTGCTTTCTCATTTCAGAAACTTGTCAAAACTGGAGAAAATAATTGGTCTCTGCCTGAACTGGTACATGCTGTGGTCCTCCTGGCACATTATCATGCTTTGGCAAGCTTTGTTTTTGGTAGTGGTATCAATCCAGAGAGAGATCCAGAAATCTCCAATGGATTCACGCTAATATCAGTCAACAATTTCTGCGTTTGTGATCTTGCTAATGACAACAACATAGAGAATGCATCTCTTTCAGGCAGCAACTTTGGGGTTAGTTTTCTTAGCTATTTTTCTTTACTTTTTTGCTTTGAACTTCTGATATTAAAAATATCTAGAGAGAATTTTTCTCCAATTAGATAGGATATTATATACTTAAAATATTTTTGCATAGTTTTTGTTACTGTAAAAATTTGGTATCTGAAGTTCTGATTTATTTTAAAGAGGCTTTTAAAGCAAATTCATATTACTGCAAATCATGAAGACTAAACAGTGATGCATTCTAGTGATCATAGGCTTTTAATGTTAGACCCTTTGGACAGTAGATCCCAAAACAATATACTTGTATGTATAAGATGCTGGAACAACCAATGGAAAACATATCTGACAGCAAAAAGTAAAACAATTGTGCTCCCTCATTTTTTAAGCTAAATTGTAATATTTAATGTATACCAAATGCTGGAATTCTAGATTTTATACACACACACAAACACACACACACACATATATACTTAGAAACTTTTATATTTATAACTGAAAAAAATCATACTTCTGAAAATGTTGGAATCTGTCATGATTTCCTTTAAAGTTCGTGAAAAACCAACTTAAGAACTTTGTAACTGTGCCTGTGCCACTGTACATAGTAAGGTGACATTGGGAGATGGAGATATTTACTGGAACACTTTTAGTATGAATAGCACCCAACATTATCTTATCTGGTTCCAGATTGTGGATTCTCTAAGTGAGTTAGAGGCCTTAATGGAAAGGATGAAAAGACTTCAAGAAGAAAGGGAAGATGAAGAGGCGTCTCAGGAAGAAATGAGCACTCGTTTTGAAAAGGAGAAGAAAGAAAGTCTTTTTGTGGTCTCTGGAGATACTTTTCATTCATTTCCTCATTCAGGTGCTTTTTTGTACTTTTTGCCTTTTAGTTGTTCTTAGAACCCTTGACAGAGCAACTTCAGTGTTTTCCATATGGATATGTAAAAATGATTCCGCTATCATCTTTCTCTTATTTAGTTCTCCTCTTCTATCTTACTGTCATGCTATTGCTTTCCCTCAGGCTGGTTCATCCTTGAATGTATTTCAGATTGAGTTGCGAGGACCTTTCAACTTTGTAGTTCACACTCTATCCTGGATAAAATGTTACTTAAAGCAGATCAGTTGCTTATAAAGTTAGATAGGCATATTTAATTTATCCTACTTTTGTGATTTTTTAAAATGATAAGTGAAATATTGTTTCAATAGTTAAAATTTTAAAAAAAACTTTGCCTTTTTTGTGAGTGGGGTGTGTGGGAAGATTATTCTCACACTGCTGCTTTTCCAGATTAGTTCTAAAATTACACTGCACTTGCATTTACATTTCTTTCGAATTCTATAAAAATGTATTATTTAGGTCATTTTCTTTGATTGAATTTGGAGGAATTCATCCTGTGTAAAAGCTGAGATTCTTTGCTGTAGTCCTGAAAACAGTTTTTCTAACACTCG
Source organism: Colobus angolensis palliatus (assembly GCF_000951035.1). NCBI lineage: Eukaryota > Metazoa > Chordata > Mammalia > Primates > Cercopithecidae > Colobus > Colobus angolensis. The sequence continues at coordinate 1,335,917 of NW_012120709.1, read as the reverse complement.
AAGAGACTGAAATAGGAGGGAAACTTTTCAATTACAACCAAAAAGATATTGAGCACCGCATAGTAAATGATATTAAAATAGCATAGACTCCTACAAAGCTTAAACCCTTTAAAAGTAATCCATCTGCATAACTTTTTTTTTTTTTTTTGAGACTGAGTCTCCCTCTTTCACCCAGGCTGGAGTTCGGTGGCGTTATCTTGGTTCACTGCAGCCTCTGTCTCCTGGGTTCAAGCAGTTCTCTTGCCTCAGCCTCCTGAGTAGCTGGGATCACACATAACATAACATATTTTTAAAAAACAGAGTTCTGTTGATCTAAAAGAGCTTCAAAACTACTGCCTGTCTTAAAACTCATTAATCTCATAAATTTTGAGAATTGTTTCAGCCCTAACTTCTTAAACATAAAATATTGATAAGTAGTTCTCAGTTTTACCAGGAAGAACAAGAACCCTTTTTATCATTTCTCCTGATGATCTTTTTTATGAAAAATTGTATCTACCAAATTGAGTAACCATTTTAATCCTTTCAATTAATTTAAACCATTGAAGATTACTGTCACTAATATCAGAGCCTCTAGTCAGCAGGAAATTCCAAACGAGTGTTTGGGTTATTGGTTTAATATTCACTCTGCAAACACTTATTGAGTACCCCATAGAGTTTCAGCATGATGTTAGGTACTAAGGTTTTAAGGCTAAATAAGGTGTGATTCCTGCTCTCAGGGCACTCTCATTCTAGTAGCAAAAAAATAATTGTAACGCATAGCAGAATGTGAAAGATATGAGCCTAGAAGAGGGCACTGAACCCAGTCTTGATAGGCAAACGGTGTTGGCAGAAGAGGAACCTAGAGGAAGAATGCCTGCAACCCTTGGCTCTAGAATAAGTCTTAACACAGTTGAGTGTGAGGAAGTCAGGTAATGACTGAGGGGCACAGGAGGACCTGGTAAACGGCATCCAGGCCCGAGCAAAGGCACGATGGTAAGGAAACAGGATGCTGGGTCCAAGAACAAGTGGTTCTTTGTTGTTAGGACATACATCATGAAACAGGTAGTGTAAAGAGAAATCTGGTTAGGCAGGTAGAGGCCCTACTGTAAGGATCTTGCTAACCTTAAGAAATATGTAACCTACCATATTTTGGACATTTTGAGTAGAGATGTCTATAAAACAACCAGTAGGAAATGTCTTGCACAGTGCTTCTCAGACTTCAGTGTTCATGAGTCACTTGGGGAATCTTGTTGAGATGCAGAAGTTGAATCAGTCAGTTTAGGGTAGGGCCTGATAGGCCACATTTCTATCAAGCCTCCAAGTAATGCCAGTGCTGCTGGTATGCAAACCACTCTTGGAATACAAAGTGTAGAAGAGATGGGAAATCAGGAGAGGACTTTAAGGTCAAGGTAAAATTTTAGAAGTTACCAGCATATAACTGGGAGCAGAAATTAAAAGTTGATTATAAAATTCATCCAGAGAGAACGGGTGAGGGTGAAGGAAAATAATGAATATATGATGAACCTTCTAGGTAAACTAATGTCTAAAAATGTAAACATTTTTATTAAAGTTGGTAGTATCTGTGTTTTAAGAAATTAATTTTTAAGAGCTTCATTAAGTAACTAAAGCTTGAAAAATGTCAATGTTTTATTCCTCTTAGGTCTTTTGAAATATTAAAAATATACTTTGGATTTCAGTCTCTACCTTCTTAGAACTTTAAGCCAGGACTACAGCCTTCAAAAGTGAATTTTGACTAGCAAATCTTGGACTGTAGCCAAAAATTATGTTCTAATTTTAATAGAAGAGGCTATTTCAAGGAAATAATGTCAATATACATACATACCCCCCTCCACATACGTATATATTTATATATCTAAACACATATATAAAAATACATATTTCACTCTTAATCATTGCCAGTACCAAATTTGCTGACTGCACAAAGAAAATATAGAAAAAAGACTCAGTACAATAGCTAAATGAGTCATTTGTGTAGACTTACCATGTTTTAAAATAGAAATAAAAAGATTTTTTTTTTTTCTGGCATAAAAAATGTCTTGGTTTGACCAGTGTTATAAAGTATTCCAGATTCTATGTAAGGATTCTAAGAATAGTTTTTCAAGTCTTTTGAAGAAAATAAATGTTTAAAGTATTCTACAGGTGTCATATTCTGTAGCTTGGTAACAGGGTTAACTAGCTTTTACTGTTTTTTGTTTTTTCAGTTAGGCATACCATTACTGCAACAGAACGTTTCCTGTATTATGTCAGTAACTACTTCTTAGGGGCAGAATAATGCAGATAATGAACAAAATACTATTTCTTTTGAGTACAGACTTTGAAATATTTGTTTAGATAGGATTAAAACTAGAGTTTTAGATGTAATAATCAATGCTAGTTTTAACTTCTTAAGATAAATTTAGGAGAAAAGTATTTGTGGATTGAGGGACCTTTGTACATTTCTTTCTGTGAATAAAAATTGTCTAGGAAACAGGTGTTAATTGACTCCTAAGTTAAAAATTAATGCATAGAGATTTTTCCTAGGATCACTTCTCTTATTTAGCTGACTACTTACTTTTTACTGTTTATTTTAAAATGTTTAAAAAGTCATGGCCGGGCGCAGTGGCTCAAGCCTGTAATCCCAGCACTTTGGGAGGCCGAGACGGGCGGATCACAAGGTCAGAAGATCGAGACCATTCTGGCTAACACGGTGAAACCCCGTCTCTCCTAAAAAATACAAAAAACTAGCCGGGCAAGGTGGCGGGCGCCTGTAGTCCCAGCTACTCGGTAGGCTGAGGCAGGAGAATGGCGTAAACCCAGGAGGCGGAGCTTGCAGTGAGCTGAGATGGCACCACTGCACTCCAGCCTGGGCTACAGAGCAAGACTCCGTCTCAAAAAAAAAAAAAAAAAAAAAGTCATACAACTTGAAAATGTGCATCAGCAAAACAAAAACTAAAGAGCCAACTATGTAACGGTCAACTCCAATATCAATATTTGCCAAATGAAACCACTTGGTTGTGCAGCGTCAAAGGAAGAATCGCTTCTAGAGAGATACTGTTTTATAGAGTTTAGTTATTACTTACTGTTTTTGGCTTTATTTTACTTTGCAACCCATAAACTTTACAACCTATAAAACTACTTTTCATAGCAGCCTCAGTGATTGCTACTACATTTTATAATGTTTCCTTCATTTATATTATTATGTAATGAACCGAATTAAGGAAAGTATAAGCTGGTTTGTAAATGTTAAGAGATAATGCATTGAAAATACCATTTTAAAAGTATTTCTGTTGAGCTGAATAGAGTGCTGGGACACAAGGAGAAAATAAAGTGGTTATGGGATCAGGCTGGGAATAAGCCTGAAGATTCTCTTCACAGGACTGAAAAATCACTTAGAAACTTCAGATCAATGTAAGCATTTAATTTTGGAAGTTTTTCACATCATCTTATACTTAAACGTCTACACATTGTATTTCTTACTGACACAGTACTGACCGTGGTATTAGTACGATACAGTTCATTTATTTCTTAAATGGATACTTCTTTCTGTATTAATGAAACAAAAAATAGATATTAAGTGTGTAGTATAGTACTTGTGTATGGTAAGTACTCAATAAAGACCATCTCTTTCTTCATATGTAATGAAGAAGTTTGGTAAGAATTTTTATCAGATTTATCCTAAATTGGGTAGCCAGAGCACTTAATCTTTCCTGCCGTTATCAAGCACCCAGTTAGTCCACAGCAGCGACCTAAAGACAGCTGAAAACTTGTGAGAAAAGAAGACTTAATGTCAGGATTTTCATGCAATAGCAAAGATTAAAGATAATGAAGTGTTACTACCAGGCCTTTCTTTTGGAAGAGTTAACATAATTACACTTGTTTTTTAAGTCTCTCAAAAATTTTCACAGTTAAGAATTACAGTTTGTCTTTTATTATGCCATAATACTGTTTTACTATTATTTATGAAATATGACATTTAATACTAAAATACTTATAATGAAAATATTGTTCCTTTCAGGGAAATAGCTAGGTTGTTCCTTTATTTTGAGAAATACATGTTCATTTTCTAGACTAGAAGCTAGTAAATGACGCTTGTTCATCCCCTTTTAATGGTTAAAATCAGAAAAAATAGTAAAGACAGACCAACCTAAAATAAGAAGTGAGATAGAATTATTTTTGCATAAATTAATATGCAGTGGATATTTAAACTTTTTCAGTGGCAAATTGTTAATGTCATCAAGTATGCAGCAATCAGTTTTCTTAAAATATTATTATTGCCTTGCTGTCTTCCTGAATGCCACTTTGGTAATATTCTAGTCACAGTCTCATTAGGACATTGTTTAGTCCATATGTTGCATACTTTTTGTTTTCATATGCATAGAAAAGTGCACATATTTTAGGCATGAAGCTCACTGAATGTTCACAAACTGAGCCCCCCTATTTAGCACTCAAGTGTATTAAGATAATGATAACGGCATCCAAAAGTCTGCTCACCTCACCACTGAGTGTCCTTTCTGATCCTTCTCCCTATGTGGTTTTTTGCAAACTAAATATAAACTATGTTGAACTAATTTTTATTGTGAATACACCCAGGTAAAACACCATGTAATTTTAACAAAGTTTATCTTAAACTCATAGTGGTCTTTCACCTTCATCTCTTCTTCTTCCTCTCATCCCACTTCATCCCCTGGAGGGATAAAAATAAAACAAAACAAAAAATGGTTAAGCTGCACTTTGGGAGGCCAAGGTGGGTAGATCACAAGGTCAGGAGTTTGAGACCAGCCTGGCCAACATGGCAAAACCCTTTCTCTACTGAAAATACAAAAAATTAGCTGAGCATGGTGGCACGCACCTGTAGTTCCAGCTACTCAGGAGGCTGAGGCAGAAGAATCCCTTGAACCCAGGAGGCAGAGGTTGCAGTGAGCCGAGATTGCACCACTGCACTCCAGCCTGGGTGACAGAGTGAGACTCTTATTTCAAAAAAAAAAAAAAAAAAAAAAAAAAAAAGTTGAGCTTTATGCTTACAGGCCTGGGCTATCTTCCATTCCTAAATTAGTAAAATTAGCATATTGATCCTTTACTACTACTGTTTAGATAGTTTAGTCAGTTTACCTGGAAAACTAGTTAAATGGTAAGATTGCTAGTATTTGGTAATGAAATTATATTTAAAACTTTAGCAGTAGATATTTTATATGAATTTAAGTCACAGAGTCAATGTTTTCACTTTAGAAATCCATGGAAAAGCTAAAAAGTGGAAGAAAATGGAGTTCCGTTTTATTGTCTTAACCACGTACAGTATCCTTAATACTAGATTGTTCATTATTGTCCTTAGATTTTGAGGATGACATGATTATAACATCTGATGTCTCTCGATACATTGAAGACCCTGGTTTTGGTTATGAAGACTTTGCGAGACGAGGAGAAGAGCATTTGCCAACATTTCGAGCTCAGGTATAATATGTCATTAATTCAGAGAAACTACAAAATACTGTCATTTTAACTGTTAAGTGTTGAAATTTTTAAAATTGGCATCTAAAGAATTTTTGATAGGATCTATAAACCTTTGTATCTAACCTAGTTTCAGCCTAGTCTAATTGGAGTTCCCAATAGATGTATAATTATTTCAACATTTTTCTCCCTAAGAAGACAAAAGGAAACAGTCTGCTTTATTCAGTTACTTCTGTTATTACATGGTATTTGCATAATGTTTATACCATTGTTTTGGAAGGGAACAGAGAGGAAAACAGGTGACATCACTTTTTCTTGAAATAAAATCATACACCAGTAGTCGTGGGCTTAAGGGCTGCTCTAGTCTTAACCCCTAGGAAAAAGCCACAGCAGTGATGTGACTCCTAAAGAGGGTATGAGATTGAATTATGACAAACTCCTTCATGGTTATTTTAGATGATCTGTTAACTGTCCATGTCACTGGGTAGGTTTGTTCACATAGGAATATTCCAAGATCTCCTGGGGCCCTTCCAGATAAGGGGATAATGTGCATAGTACCTGAGTGTAGGAGATGACCAGAGTTCATCACTAACATGGCGAATCCCATACCCTTTGAAGAAACATCCAGACACTCTGATCTACTAACTTATGTGAAGGGTTCTTGGTAACGCCTTAGTAAAGCTGCAAACCTAGATTTAAATTAGAAATAGCCTCACTTACTTGCTTCATTAGTTATATTTAATAAATACATAGATTTACATGGAAAATGCCCACTTTGTAATTAAATACATTTTATTCTTTTAGGACTATACCTGGGAAAATCATGGGTTCTCCCTGGTGAACAGACTTTATTCTGACATTGGACATCTTCTTGATGAAAAGTTTCGGATGGTCTACAATCTCACATATAACACTATGGCCACCCATGAGGATGTTGACACAACCATGCTGCGCAGAGCTTTATTTAACTACGTTCACTGTATGTTTGGAATCAGGTGTGTTCATTGTAGAGACAGTTTTATACATTTCTAAGTGAAAATTCAGGCATAAACCTTATTTTTATCTTGTTTGGGGGTATATGACTGGGAAAAAAATATTACATGTAGACTTCTGATTTTAAAAATTAATTTCATTTTATGGAGAAGCATTTTTCTTTAAGTGTCATGAATCTTAACATTGATGCACATATAAATACAGTGGTAAAAATTTACTAAGGAGGGAAAAAAGCATCAGTAATCATTGGGGATAGGATAGAATTAGACCAAATCTGAGAATCCTTCCTGGAAGAATAGGTGAGTTTTAAAAAAACAGTTGTAGTGTCCCTTTAGATCACTATAATAAATTCTGGTTTGTTTAGTTAGTTTGGTCTTTTTAAAACTTATTTTTTAAGGAATAGCAATTATGGTATAAACAAAACTATAGTAGGTTGTGCCTTCATAAGCTTACATAACATCACATAACACTGAAATTAAATATATCAGCCAATATAAATTAATGACCTTTAAATTTAGAAAATTGGCATTAAGAGGACAGTAAGTAAATGAGATTGAATAGTCTAATCAAGAAAGCACTTACTGAAGAATGTGCTTTTTTGACTTGTGGTTTGAGACTTTTATGGAAATAGATTAGCAGACAGGAAAAATTTCCAGTTACAAATTATTCAACTTGACTATATATCTGATATATATCAGAAAGACTTTATGATAATTAGAATTTAATCTGTTAAGCAAAATATTTCCCATAATTTTAGCTAAAGAGCCCCAAAATTTACTGATAAATCGACTAATAACATGATATTCCATGTAATAGATTATAGTTGTATGTAGTAACTGAGCTATTTGTCCATTTACCATGCTAGACGATGTTATCAAAGAATCAACACATTTTAAAACACATATATATCATATCTACCTACCTAAGAAAAATAAACACTAATAGAACTAAATTTAAATGCAATAAATATGTATTGGATACAAGGCAACAAATGTAGTGAGTATATTTATCTGTTGGATGCTACAAAATAAAGCTTACATAAATGCGTCAAGATACTCTTTTTATTAAACTAAGCATTATATGGGTTAAAAATTAACTGAAAATATAACAGAGAAATTCCACAAGCTCCCAATACTACATTTACCTACCTGTCTGCATCTGTGCCCATTTACTCTGTCTATGTTCTATCCACTTATGCACAAAATCCCATTTCTCATTTTCTAAAGATCTCAATTCTAGCAATACTCCCTTCTCTCTCCAGCATAATCAGCTTTACTCTCTTTTTGGATCTTTCCCGTCAGTATAGAAACACACTTAATTTCTCCCATCTTTAAAGAAAATTTCAGTTTCACCTTTCATTTCCCTCTGGCTACTGCCTCATTTTTCTGCTTTCGTGCAAAGCAAATCTCTGACAAAATTGTGTATATTTACTATCACTCTTTTCTTATCTCCAATTCTCTCTTGAACCTATTCACAGTATCAGGCTTTTGTCCCTATCAACCAACAAAACTGCTCTTACCGAGGTTGCTAGTGACCTCCATATAGCTACTTCCAGTGGTCAGTTCCCAGTTATCTTGTTTGACTATTTGGCAGCATGGGACTCAGTGATTACTTCCTCTTCCCTGAAACACTTGACTCCTACCTTAAGTCCTTTACACTTGCTTCTTTACCACCATCTGGTATTGTTCAAATATCAACCTTTCAGAGAAGCCTTCCTGCCCACCCTATTTAAAATAACAACTCCTCTCCTCCCAGACCAAGTTCCATTTCCTCTCCATGGCAGTTATCATCTGACTACAGTATGTTTATCTTTTTAATTTTTTTTCCTTTTTACTTCAACAAAATTTAAGCTCCATGAGACCAAGGATTTTTGTCTATTTTGTTCACTGGTATATCATTACTACTGAGTACCATGGCACATAATGGGTACTCAGTAAACATTTGTCGATTCAATTAATTAATGAGCTTTTAGTATTTAATTACTAGACAATAAATGTCCTTAGTATAGCTTTGGAAATTAAATATTTGGATTTTGTCATTATAAGGCTATTGTTGTATTGCTCATAGGTATGATGACTATGATTATGGAGAAGTTAATCAATTACTTGAAAGAAGCCTGAAGGTTTACATTAAAACAGTGACCTGCTATCCTGAGAGGACTACAAAACGCATGTATGATAGTTACTGGCGGCAGTTCAAACACTCAGAAAAGGTAAGTGTTTCAATGTTAAGCATTATACCAAGGACAGTTCTTCAGTATAAGAAGTAATAGTTATGAAAAAATAACACATGAAAGTATTAATAAATTATTGCCATTGACATGGAAGTGGCATCATCTAGCTATCTGGGGTTTTTTTGTTTGTTTTTTTGAGATGAGCCTCACTCTTTCGCCCAGGCTGGAGTGCAGTGGTACAATCTCAGCTCACTGCAACTTCCACCTCCCAGGTTCAAGTAATTCTTCTGCCTCACGCTCCCGAGTAGCTGAGATTACAGGTGCCCGCCACCACGCCTGGCTAATTTTTGTATTTTTGCTAGAGATGGGGTTTCACCATGTTAGCCAGGCTGGTCTCAAACTCCTGACCTCAGGTGATCCGCCCACCTCAGCCTCCCAAAGTGCTGGGATTACAGGCAGGAGCCACTGCACCCAGCCACTATCTGGGTTTTTAAAATATTTTTTAAATTCAGTTTTATTGAATAGTAACCCAATTATGGTTATATGCTGTGTTCAACATAGTGTATAAAATAAAAGTTTATCATGAGCCTTTGAAATACTAGATCTAAGCATTGATATCTTCAAAGTGCATTTGGAAAACTGTCGACAGTTCTACCTGTTAATAAAAATCAGACATACTGAAATGTCGTGTTAGGTGTAATTGTATTTTGGCCCAGAAGGCACATCCATTTCGAGATTTTTTAACCGCTAGAATTAACCTATTAAGACAATGGTTTCTGCTGAGCACGGTGGCTCACACCTGTGATCCCAGCACTTTGGGAGGCCGAGGCAGGCGGATCACTTGAGGTCAGGAGTTCAAGACCAGCCAGGCCAACATATAGTGAAACCCCGTTTCTACTAAAAAATACAAAAATTTTAGCTGGGCATGGTTGCACATGCCTGTAGTCTCAGCTGCTTGGGAATCTGAGGCAGGAGAATCGCTTGAACCCAGGAGGCAGAGGTTGCAGTGAGCCGAGATCACTCCACTGCAATCCAGCCTGGGCAACAGAGCAAGACTCCATCTCTCAGAAAAAAAGATGATAGATTTTTCCCAAACTTGGTAATTTAATGTTTTGACAATATAATTCAGGACTTTTGTGCCAAATATACTGTTACATAAAAATATTTATTTGAAAGAAATATATAGGAAACATTAAGTTAGAAAACCTAATAAATGTTAAAGCTTTTCACAGGATAAGCATAAACTGTCAATAAAAAATGAGGGCTGATTTTTAGCCATGTAAAATTTTATAACTAGAAAGAAATATAATTTGTAGGAAAATTATAATTTATAAAAATTAGTTTTATTTTATAACCCAAAAGATTGACTTTACAAGAATAACAACTTTAATAAAGCTATCAGAATTTTTTAGATTTTATGGGTTATTTTTACTGCTCGCAGAGCCATTTTTTATAGACACAGGTTTGAGTGTTGCATCATGAACATGGATAAATATGCCTAGGTGTGTGTGTGTATATTGCTTATATAGACATTAAAAAACCTTTGTGAATGTCTAATAAGATATTTTAGGTGTTTATAATGGTTACTAAACTGATGACATTTTCACTTCTAGGTTCATGTCAATCTACTTTTAATGGAAGCACGAATGCAAGCTGAACTTCTTTATGCTCTTCGTGCCATAACTCGGCATTTGACCTGAAGTATCACCCAAGGAAAATGTCATACATGTGTAAAGACCTTTCACATAAGATAAATATCAGAAGCTATTTGTGATATAACAGCAAAAATTATTCAGTTCTCTAATGTCAAAGTTTAGCCGTTTGTTTTTTGTTTTTGTTTTTTGCGGCTGTAATGTGCAATGATGTGTTTTATTTTCCTTGATGCTTAACATTACTAACAATTGCAAAAATAATACTGAGGAGCACTACTTTGCATTGTTTATAGCTGGAGTTTTGGATACTGATCATAAATCATGAATCTGGCTTATTAATGCTTAACTTCAGCGCTTTTGAGTTGTGCGTATGTGTATTTTTTCTCCCTCCCAACCCCGCCCTTTTTTTTAAGAATAAGGACAAGTGCTTACAATCTGCTCAAGCAATTGTTTTTCAGATGTTGGAATTCAGCAAAGAGTGACCCCTCTGGCCATTCTAAAATGTTAATGTTGTGTCCTAAATCTGGTGGAGGAAAAGCATGCGCTGTTGAACCAAGCTGCTCACTGGACACGTGTTTGTGTCCCCAGGAGATTATTTGTCAGGCACTGTTTTGTTTGTTTGTTTGTTCATTTGTTGTTGTTTTACTGCTATTGGCGATAACATGAAATGTGATACAGCCATTGCCCATAATTTAATGTGAAATTAATCATGATGAATTCTATAGCATGCTACTGAAATGCCAAATTCAGCTATTTTCTTTCTCTTCTAAAACAGAAGTTTCAGTTTTCCATATCAGATGTATATATTATAAGTGGAATTATACACAATCTTATCACTGACAGTAATCCTCAGTCACCTTAAATAATCAGTGCTCACAGTGCTGCTTACAGTTCATTTAGTTGGCACATATAAACCTATACCCACACAAGACTGACCAAAAATTTTCTTTGCACATTTTTCCTTTCTCATAGTTTTTTTTCTATATTTCGTTAAGCAAAGGAAGGTTAATATGCTTATTTTTTTCCTGTTAGGCTTTTAGAAATTATTTTCCATGACTTTTGTTCTTATAATAGGTTAGACAGTTTATTATTCAAAGGTAAAAATTGTGTTTCTATGCATTAATGTGATTGAACAACAAAAACAGAGTGCAATATGTTCAAAAATTACTCAACTAAACGTTCCCCCTGTCATATCACTGCAAAAGTGTCCTTTTCAACAGAGCCATAAAGAAGTTTTTTTCAAATTTCTTTATTGCACAGGCTTTTTTCAGTTTTACCTTACTGGGATTGAACAATGTTCCTTTCATAATGCCAAAGCATTCCCTTCCCCAGAAAAATCTCCTTGGACAACTGGTTTAAAAAAGTTATCAAGTCATAGGGGAGGAATAAGCGGCCAAAAAGTCACATTTTTGCATTGGTTTACGTTGCTTGCTTGATTAGACTATCTTCAGAGAGCACAACATTATGTGTTTATAGCTTTAATTTGTATTATGCCAACGAACCAGTGAAGTGCCTAAAGAGATGCTTACAACTATCCAGTAGGACACAACTGCACTGCTTTTTAAACACGTTTTGGTTAGTTAAGGGTGACTTGAATTGTACACATACATGCTAATTTTTGAAAACATACCCATTTTTCACAGTAAATAATATAGATACAATTTTCTGTTAGTTCCAGCAAAGATTTCATTTTAGACTTACTTGTGATATAAGATTTAACTTTTCTTTTGTGAAAGAGTCGTGAACTAGTGTTTCATTAAATCATTTTCCTCTTCCATTTATCATCCTCTTCTGGTACAATATATTGGGTTGCTTTCTTTTAGATTTTGTTCCAGATAGGAAAACAAATATGACTGTACACTTGTTAACATAAGGTAGTTCTGCATTTTTGGATTCCAGGATCCTGTTTGAAATCTTCCATGTGAGGAAAAAATTACTAATATTTTTGAAGACAGGGTGGTTTAAAGAGATTATTCAGAGAACTTGTGCCATATCTCTTCGTTTTATTGCATATGCCATATGTTTTATTCAATATTACATTATGTAGATATGTCATACAAAGAAAATATTTAGGAGAATGGCAAAACACAAATGGCAACATAAATGTCCATTTGACTTCCCTAACTTTACAACTTGCATGTTGAGGATGTCTTTTATTCTTGAATTCGTTTTTTTACCAGATGCTTTCAATTAATAGCCCTCCATTTTTGTGCAGGTGAACCGTATAACAGGATAGAAAATGATTTGTGTGTATTGAAAGGAGGAGAAATTCCCACAAAACACCATATGAGCTTTAGACCAAAAGGGGAAACAAGGTTTAAGTAACTGAAATGGCCACTTAGTTTTTGTTTATTTTTTTCCCTGGAAATGTAAGTAGTTGGAGTTTAGGCTATGGAAATATTAGTGCCTTTAATAGATCTCTTTCCTTGCAAAGTTTCTTTTTAGCTCAGCATTGATCTATTTCATCAGTAGTCAGGAAAATAAGTTGACTTGGAACTATAAACAAAAACAAAACAATGTATTTATGAACCTCAGTGAACCAGCCTAGAAAAATTGACTTCTGCAGGTGCTAAAGCACCTACTAATACGCAGCATGCACAGCATTTCAGGTTGTGAATACCATTTTACAACGAGTTTGCTGTTAATTCTCTTTATCCAATGCAAACTTGAAATTCTGATGCGGTTTTCCAGGGTGGTATTTTTTCAGAGTATTGATTTTACTATTTAGTAATTTATAGTATAGCTTTTTATATTAAAATGTGATATTTTTAAAAGAGATGTCTGGTTCAATTGGTATAATGATGTGATTATGCAATATGCTGATCTACACCTTGCACTCACATTGTGCCAAACTTAAATGTGCAAGTGTACGTGAGAAAAGCACATGTGAATGTGAATTCTTTAATTCTTTGCTTATTATGTTAAAATTAGTCTTAATAGTCCACTGATGTGTATGCTTGAATAATGTCTATTTACTTTGGAATTTCAAGATTTCCAGCTTCAATGGTAATTTGTAATTTCTCAGATCACCTCAAGAAATATTGAGATACTCCCCCATCTGAAAATAATCTGTTCTTTAACCCACCTGACTATGGGAGTAGCCAGGCTGGTGCCTCACTGGCTTCTTCAGATGAGGCTTCCTCAGGTGGATGCATGACCATTAGGGGAAAAGAGGCTTTTGAGACAGCTTATTACCTCCTTCACCTTTTTGAACTAAGTACATTGTCTCAGTCCCAGTATGAATTTGTCCCATTTGGGGTATTTTTAAAATAAAAGATGGCTAACATGGAATCTGGGGCATAGCCTTGGCCTTTAATTATGGTTGTAAGCCCAAATAATGGCAGAGAAACACAGGGCTGTTTTTACAACAGAAAAGTCAATATAAGTTTTATGTAAGAATCCTATAAAATTTGAACCAGGTCTCCTATTTAATTGTTATAATGTCTCCTAAAGATTTTAAATGCTCCTAAATGCTAATTATTATTCCAGAGCGACCTTTTCCTTTTCCCCCTTATAATGTTATTTTAAAATCCGAAATCTTAGTTTTCTGTGCCAGAGCAAAATAAAATGATCAACAAACAATTAAAGATCTGTACTTAAATAGTTCACCATTTTTAGTGGAGGGAGGGTACATGCCTATTTGATGGTAAGATTCTTTTGAACTCTTAAGGACAATTCCTTATGGAAAAAATAAATTACAGTGCATGTTATAAAAATGATTTGCACTGTGTTAGCAAAATAAGGTGTTTTAGGTTGTATTTTAAAGACAATTCTAAATCATTTCTCTGGAAAACAAGACCTTAAATTATTCTCTTTAATAGGACTGCTTTTATGCAAAGAGATGGTCTTACATGGAGTAAACAGTATATAACAATAATGTTATGTAAATAGTATGTCACATTTGCTTAGTAGTACAATTCCACAGCGAACTGAAAGTTGTGGCTCCTCTGCTCAGATTGAATTTTAAGTTATCTAATTTGTGTAATCAGAACCTATTCTAGGTGGCCGTCAACATAAACTCTGTTTCCCTATTATATCCCTCTGGAGACTGAGAATCAAATTAAATAGTCTTTCTTCAAAACAGTACTGTAACATGAATGTATTTATCTCAGTCAACAGAACTTATATGCCCACTGTATGTGAAGCTTATTTCAATGCTAATTTGGCATGGTTAACAGACCTAGAATCTGCCCAGGTGAGACCTAGAACTTAAAAATAGCTGGGGTGAAATGGATAATAGAGGTAGAGGTATATGTCAAGGCAGAGCCCTATGAGGAAGGAAAAGTTTTCAAAGAATACAAGGAACATAGTGCTGAGAGCGTGGCTGCCCTCAGCATTGTACACCTAATCTAGAGAAAATATTTCCCATGTGGGAGCTCCTATCTGCATTCAGTTCACCCTTTCCTGCCTGCTTCTTCTTCCTCCAAGTGCCTCAACCTCTACATGCTTACTCTCCTCCCCTTCCCTCAGCCCATCTTGGTCTAAGCAGCTTTCACAATCCAAACCAAACATCACCAGCCACCTGCTGATAAGTCACCAGCATTTACTTTCCTGAGTTACTTTTTCTCCATTCATTGAGACTATGGATTCATTCCAACTCCTTCTAAATCCCTCAACCATCCAGCTATACTTTGGCTAACCTTTGCCCTAGACACTCTACCAGATGTTATGCAGTATCGAGTGTAAATTGTGTCACCCTATTCTGTTCTACCCTTTTCCCAGCTGCCGAAATATCTTGCTCTCCTCTACCTCATCCCCAAAGAGCCTATAAATTCAGAGTATCTAACCTTTTCATGGATTCACTCACTGTTGTTCAGTAATACAACTTCCATATTTTAAATAAATCATAAAAGATATTTGCCTTCTATCAAAGTAGGAATCTTTATATTTATACATGATACAGAAATTGAACTATTTCTATCGTTCAGAATTTAGCATATAGCAGGATTTTAAAGTGATTGAATTGCCATCCTAACTTGGATTTGCATTAGGTTATGAATACTGTTGTTAGTCCAAGCTATTTGAATGTAAAGTTAAAATTCTCCAGCAATCCAGAATGACTTGTAACCCTTCAGTAGAATGGGAAATTTCTGGCATGCAAATAGGGTGGTGTTCCAGACATTTGTTTTATTGGTGGTGTTTGGGCCTTGAAACATATTTCTAATAGAAGGACATATGGCAAAGGGTATTTAGATGGTCCCATGGGATCACAGAAGCCCATTTGATTTATAATATAATAAAATAACACAAAATTGGGTACATAAGGGTTTAACCAGGCTTTCCTGGGTTAGACTAAGCCTCTAACCTCTGTTGCTATCCTATTCTTATGGGAGGAAAAAAATGTTCTATGGGATGAAAAGAAAATGCATTGACTTTGTAGTCTTTATTCTCCTAGCTGCACTTAGGGTATATCCAGAAGGAAGAGGAAATGCAAAGAGGAAGAAGATGTAATAGTTCTTCCTCTCCAGCTAGGTGCACTTGAGGTTGTTCATAAATGTAAATTTATGTCAGGTTTCTAACATGGGACACTGCACACAGTTGTCTGACCTGAGGAACCATCCCATTTGCAAGTATAGATAATTATTATTTCTTGTGGTATTTGGATGTTTTCCATCTCATTCATGAACAACTCAACCTGATAGTAGATTCCAATAAATGCCTTTCAGGGCTCAGGAATGAATTGATGTCCTAGTTAAGAAATGAAACTTAATAATGGAGACTGAATGAGGCGGTTTGTATTAAATTATATGCCATGAAGTGTTCATTTTAGCTTTAAACTAATTATGACTGTACCACCATGAAGTACAGAATGAAAAAATATATTTATATATATATATTATATATACACACACACACACACACACACACACACACAATAAAGATACATGATTAATACAGGGCCATAAAACAAGTCTCAATAAAGGGCCATAAAACAAGTCTCAATAAAATTAAAATTATTCTTGTCATTCAAAGTATATTCTCTGACTACAATGGAATTAGAAATCTATAACAGATATCCAGAAAATCTCCAAATATTTAGAAATTAAACAATATACTTTTGTATGGATAATGGCTGAGGGGAAAAAACAAAGGACATTAAAAAATATTTTGAACTGAATGAAAATGAAAATATATCAAAGTTTATGGCATACGGGTGAAACAGTTCTTGGAGGAAAATTTATGAGTTAACATTGAAGGCTTATATTGGAAAAGAAAGATTTTCCCATAAACGGCTTAAGTTTCTACCTTAAGAAATAATAAAGAGCAGAAACTAATGAGACGGAAAACATAAAACAGAAAGATCAATGAAACTAAAAGCTGTTATTTGAAAACAATAAAAAAAAATTGATAAGTCCATCGTTAGGTCGCTCAGGAAGACGGAAAGAAAACAAACTATCAGAACCAGTAATAATAGAGGGAACATCACTATAGAACCAACAGACATTAAATAGTTAATAATGGAATATCAAAAACAACTTTTTACCAATAAATTAGACAACCAAGATGTAATGGGCAAATTTCTTTAGTGAGCCTTGATAGTTTGGTCATTAAAGAAGTAGATAGCCCAAGTTTCCCTATATCTACTAAACAAATTAAATTTGTGGTTAAAACCCTTCCCACAAAGAAAACTCCAGGCCCAGATGCCCTCAATGGGGAATTCTACAACATAATATTCCAGAAAATAAGAAGAAACACCTTTTTTTTTTTTTGACGGAGTCTCGCTCTTGCTCTGTCACCCAGGCTAGAGTGCGGTGGCACAATCTTGTCTCACTGCAACCTCCGCCTCCCAGGTTGAAGCAATTCTCCTGCCTCAGCCTCCCGAGTAGCTGGGACTAGAGGCGTGTGCCACCATGCCTGGCTAATTTTTTGTATTTTAATAGAGACAGGGTTTCACCATATTAGCCAGGATGGTCTTGATCTCCTGACCTAGTAATCCACCCTCCCTGGCCTCCCAAAGTGCTTGGGTTACAGGCGTGAGCTACTGTGCCCAGCCAGAAGAAACACTTTCTAACTCATTCTATGAGGCCAGCATTACCCTGATACCCAAAGCAGACAAAATCATTACGAAAACAAAAACAAAAAAACTATAAACCAATATCTCATATGAATATAGACACAAAACTTAAAATTTGAACAAGGTGAATCCAGCAATATGTAAAAAGAATAATACAGCATGACTAAGTGGGATTTATCCCAGGAAAGCACATGTTGGTTTAACATTTGAAAACCAATCAATTGTAATTTACTGTATTAACAGATTGAGAAGAACCATATTATCTCAATAGATGCAAAAAAAAAATTGACAAAATTCAGCATGCATTCATAAAAGCTCTAAGAAAACTAGGAATAGTGTGCAAAATACTAAGCTCAATAAAGGACATCTACAAAAACCTACAATCTTTAACTTTATAGTGAAAGACTGAATGCATTCCCCATAAGATTATAAATAAGGCAAAAATGTCCACTCTTAATACTCCTATTCTACATTGTACTGAATGTCTTAACCCATACTTTAAAGCAATTGAAAGAAATTAAAGGCATACAGATTGGAAAGGAAGAAGTAGCATTGTCTTTATCAACGGACAATATAATCATCTAAATAGGAAATCCTAGGGAATCTACAAAAAAAAAAATCAAACTAGAAATGATTGTCAACTAATTTTATTTCTATGTACTGGCCACAAACCATCAAAAACAAATTTAAAAGATGCCGCTTGTAATAGCATCAAAAATATGAAGTACTTAGGGATAAATTTAACAAAATACATGATTTATACAGTAAAAATTATAAAACATTTTTGAGAGAAGTAAGACTTGAATGAATGAAGAGATATATACTGTGTTTGTGGATTAGAAGGCTCAATATTGTTAAGATGTCACCTGTTCCCAATTTCATTTAGAGATTCAGGACAATCTCAATCAAAATCTCAGCAGGCTTTTTTGAAGAATTTGACAAGCTGATTCTAAAACGCATATGGAAACACAAATGATCTAGAATACCCAAAACAATTTTGAAAAAAGAACAAAGCTGGAAGACTTACATTACCTGATTTCAAGACTTATTATAAAGCTAAAGTAAGGAAGACAATGTGGTAAGGTAAATATATACTTTTAGATCAGTGGAACCAGAATAGAATCCAGAATAAAGTCACATATAAAACATCAATTGACTTTTTTTTTAAAAAGGTGCCAAGTTAGCTAATAATAATAATATTTTCAACAAATAGTGCTGAAACAATTAGCCATATGTAACAACAACAAAAAAAAAACTTGCAACTTTTACCTCATACCATATGTAGAATTTAAGTAAAAAATATAAGGGCTAAAATTGTAATGCTTCTAGAAGAAAATATGAGACAATTGTAGGCAAAGACTTTTTGTTAAAAAAGATTTTTTTCTCTTTTTTAAAATTTAAGAGAAGGGATCTTACTATGTTTTGCAGGCTGGACTCAAACTTCTGGGCTCAAGTAATCCTACCACCTCAGCCTCCAGAGTAGCAGAGACTACAGGTACATGCCACCATGCCTGGCTCCAAAGACGTCTTAATGAGATATTAAAAGCACAAAATATTTTGATAAATTGGACTTAATAAAAATGAAAAACTATTCTTTAAAAGTCAGCTGCCGGGTGCAGTGGCTGACGCCTGTGATCCCAGCACTTTGGGAGGCCAAGGGAGGCGGATCACCTGAGGTCAGGAGTTTGAGACCAGCTTGATCAACATGGAGAAACCCCGTCTCTACTGAAAATACAAAATTAGCCGGGCGTGGTGGCACATGTCTGTAATCCCAGCTACTCGGGAGGCTGAGGCAGGAGAATCGCTTGAACCCGGGAGGCGGAGGTTGCAGTGAGCCGAGATCGTGCCACTGCACTCCA
>NW_012120709.1:1297864-1316751 GCF_000951035.1 Colobus angolensis palliatus | reverse complement strand
ATTCTTTTGAATGCTTGTGGAAATCTTTGAAATAGTGCAGGGCATACCACAAAATAGCCTTTAGAACAAATACCCAATTTTACAGTTCATAGGACAACATCAAACATTAGTAAGTCTAAATATGATGAATAGAATTTTTGTTATGTCAATTTTGCTAGAACAGTCTATTTTCTTGCACCCCTCAAGTTAACCTCTTAAAAAAATGAATGTATAATTTCTACCGAAAGAGTATCAGAGAGAATCTCTCTGGTCTATAGTGTTAAAATATTGTTCACAAATCCTGATTAGTTAAGGGCATACATTATGAAACTTACAGAATAAAACTTATTGTACATCTCTTTCTTAAATTAATATCTTTACACATTTTCAACTGGCTCCCCAAGTCTGATAAGGAAGGATTAAAAGGTAGAAAAAAGGAAATGTATTAGTTGGGTGGCCAAGAAGTTTCCTTTGTAATGTTGAGAGACTTCCGCTTTCTGAATTTCACTGGTTCTCTAAGGTAAAAGAGTTAAATGGTACCCTTGTTCACCAAGGAAAGTGATCCAAACTATGTATCTAGTGCAGATATTTCCTTTGCATTATTTAGTCTTCTCTGGAGAGAAAATACAGTTTCGCCTTTCTCTTTCTCTTCACATTTACTCTCTTCAATCCAAAATAAGAGACACACAAAGCAAACCACAGCCAGTTTGGCATCTTCTCAGTGCTACTAGTATAGGCACATACACATACACAGTCTGAGCAAGGTAATAAAGAACCCTGTCAGGTCCACTTGGAACATGGCCTTGCTACTTGGATTAGCTCCTTTAAGCCTGAAAATAACTTTCCTGGTCATGGAAGAACTGGATGCATCTTTTAACTTATGAAATAGAAGTTGAACTTGAAAACTCTTTTTAAAAAATCCTGGTTTTGCAGGACAGCTACATAATGAATGTATATATTAAGACTTTGTAGCTGAATTGCACATGAAATCAGATTGCCAACTTCTTGACTTTCAACGTTAGACATTTATCCTTAAGTTGTGAGCGATATATGTAGCATGCTGTGAAATGTCTATTATAGTTCTTTAATTCATCAGTATTAATACAGAATTCTCTTTTGCGTTTCTTGGTACTTTTTATTCAGTGTAATCAGAAGCTGTGATGTTTTGCCTTTGTAGTCCTGTGCTTTGTTACTGTAATTTTTTTTTTTTTTACGAAGCACGTGACTGGACTAATGTAAGGCAGATGACGTGATCTTTAAGACTGCTATATATATCAGTCTCTTACTCTATAAGGTTTTAAATTAGAATAAGCTTTTATCAAATAGATATTTGATGCAATTTAAGATTCACACAAGTTTCAGGGTCAAATGGCGGTCTTATAGTTTCAATTCTGAAGATAACAAACGTAGTAAACAGCCACTTTAAACTTGTTCTGGCAAACCAGACCCTGCTGTAGATATAGTCTAAGGTAGTTAACCATATAAGCCTTTTCAACTCTTAATGCCCTCCACATGAGTCAGCAGTTAAGAAGGTTCTAGAACCCATGAAAGCTTTTGTATGTATTACTAGGTTTTGTTTTTCTTATGTTGCTGATTTTACAGTTCTGACTAAAGCTGACCTAAATGGATCAGTTTATGTGTAATATTCTAGTGCTTTAATGCCTCTTTTTTTTTTTTGGAGGGATGGGTAATATTATTTGGACAGATGCAGAAGGAAGTGTTAGTGAGTCAAGACAAACACATTTGAAATAAAGGAACTGTGTATTAACATGTTAACAATTCATAACTGCACTTTTTATGACATTTTGAAAATCTATTTATAGGTACAGAACAATGGGTTTTGTTAAACTGTATCACATTTATACTTGCAGAAATTTATTTCATTGTTACTAGTAGGAATTTTATTGGTTCAATAAAATTGGCAAAACTGAACACCAATCATTTGCCTACTTTGTTTATACTGGAGTAGCATTCTCGCTTGATTTATTTCTGCTTGGTTATTGAGACATGTATTCTTAAAGATATCACAATTATAGGAGTCATTATTTTCACTATTTTTTTCCTAACCCAGTTTCCCGGTGATATTTCTTATCACTCAATATTCTATTTGTGGAATATTGCAATAGTGTAGGTTGTGCAAAATGTATAGTCATTGTTACCTTTTAAAATAATTGTGATCTCAGCAAGAGGCAAATTCACTTTATTATTGTCTCTTGTTAACCAAAGCCATAATTAGAATGAGGAAAGGGGCACTGGACATAAGGTTGGGGCCTGGATTTAAAAACCTAGTTTTTTTCATATTCTACTAGCTTTGCAGCCTTGAAAGTAAATTAATCTCTATCATCTTTGATTTCTGAATTACATTCTATCAGGAGTAATACCTTCTTGAGATGGTTGTTTAAGAATTAGGTGATGTGTACTAATGTATTTGAAATACACAGCACAATAATGAATTTGAATGGATAAACAAGCCCAGAGAATACTGTTACTCTTTGATATAAAGTAGAAAAAAATTAATGGAGAGAGGAAGATGATATATGTGTAATGTGAAGTGGTGATAAGACTTCTAAGTAGGAATGTAAAATCGGCTTTAGGAAAGCTATAAGGGATGTGCAGTCGTTTGTGCAAGTTTTCTAAGGAAGGACTTGACTTTTCATTTATCTTAATTCACATGTTACATAAAAATTCATACCAAAGGCAAGATCTCTTTGTGCCGTGTGTCTAGCTGTAATGGGAGATCAATGGAAACCAGCTGCTTGCTGATTAGAGTCTATCTTTTGGCTAGGGGTGGTAGCTTATGCCTGTAATTCTAGCACTTTGAGAGACCGAGGCAGGAGGATCTGCACCTAGGAGTTCAAGACCAGCCTGGGCAACACAGTGAGACCCTGTCTCCCAAAAAAACAAAAGTCTTTTTTTCAATAATATGCAACCCCAGGGGGAGAAAAAGGATAGGGTCCATCAGGCCAAACTCAGCTAACAACTCAGTCTTTCTATAAGTTCTCCCCCAATTCAAAATCAGGCTTTTGACACTAGTTTCCCCGTGAATTTATTAACAACTTTGAGCCATTTTTTAAAGTAAAATAATACTTCGTGTTTATGTGTGTACTTTGTCCTTTCATGTACACAATTTCATTTAATCCTCACACCTTTGTGAAGAACAAATCCTCACAATAATTTTGCAGTGATAATATCTTCCTTTTATAGATGAGGAAATTAAGGCATAGAAAACTTTACTTGCATAAGAGTTGCTACAGTTTTTAGAACTGACACAGTGGAGATTCGAATTCCAGTCTTTCTGACATTTTTTTTCTACTGAACTTCACTACCTTAATTCAGCTTAAGTTTCTTGTTGAATGATACAAATGACCATGCTATCTGCCTGACATCTTACTGAAAAGTAAATGGATGATCCATGCTCCAAAGTTAGATAACTTTCCTTTCTGGCTTACTTGCAACAATTTTAATTTTAAAAAATAGATTTTTTTCCCCTCCAGTCCTAAATGGATTTTTGATTCAAAAGATGGTCCCTGAGGGCAAGGTTCACAGACCAAGAGATAAAAATCAGCACCTGTGAATTTAAAGGCTAAAAATTCTAAGAGAACAATGGACCATCAGGTCCTAAAGAAGACTCAGGAACTTAAAACTGTGTTGCATTTCTATTTTAGGAACATTCTACTGTATGGCAAGAATTATGAATTCAAGTCATGGTTTTTAATGCATGTAACTTTCTAATATGGGCTTCCCTTTCTGTGGATTTAGAACGTCTCAGAACATGTCTCTTCTCCCATAATCTCACGTACTTGACATGTTTCAAAACACAAATGAGCCCAAAACCTTCCCATAAAACTCTTTAAAAGGAATTTGAGGCAAGAAATTTTTTTTTTCTTTTTTTTAGATGCAGAATCACTCTGTCATCCAGACTGGAGTGGAGTAGCCCAATCTGGGCTCACCATGACCTCCACCTCGCGGGTTCAAGTGATTCTCCCACCTCAGCCTCCCAAGTAGCTGGGACTATAGGCACTGCCACCATGCCCAGCTAATTTTTGTATTTTTAGTAGAGACAGGGTTTCGCCATGTTGGCCAGGCTGGTCTCGAACTTCTGACCCCAGGTGATTCACTCACCTTGGCCTCCCAAAGTGCTGGGATTACAGGCATAAGCCACCACACCCAGCCTTGGCAAGAATTCTTAATACTCCTTCCTACACAGGCATGCTCCTAAAATAAACATGAACAAATCCGTCATCTTCACATCAAGATGAAATTCAGGAAAACTCTCCTGGTTACAGTACCTTTCAGCACACATTGACTCTACTTGCTAAGAGGCATGTAGTGCATACCTCTTCTACACCCCTTCACAGTCACCTTGCCCATCTCTAACTTCAGTACTGGTGTGGTGGCAACCAATTCTCTGCAAACTTTTGCCCAATTTTCACTGATACTTCTCTCGTGGTCCTGGACTGCTTGCTTCTGGCCTCCTGCCTCGGGGCTTCCCTGAGTGCTTTTGGTAGAATGCCGGAGGGTACTGCCTTTCCACTAAGTATGAACAACCAAAAGTGTAAGAAGTTAACTCTGGTTAACCTTTAACTGGTGCTTCCTTTCATTCCCCAAGCCACAGTTTTGAAATGTAGAGAACTTGGTGGGATCGAGCACCAGTTCAACTCTATCAGTTGTCCCTCCTTTCCTATTTCACTCCACCTGTCCTTCACTCCTGCCCGCCTCTGTCAACCAGTGGCAAGTAAACCTTGGTCTCAGGCTTTATTTCCAGGGGGAAGCCAGGCTAAGACAAGGCAGCACACACAGGGTAGGGGTTTAGAAAGTAGTTCCTAAAATAAATTCAAATCTCAACTCTAGTATTGCTAATTATCTGCCTTTGAACAAGTTACTTAATCTTGTGGTTCCTCAGTTTCCTCATCTGTAAAATGCAGAGAAAAGCAGTAAGAAGGAAGGCATAACCCTTGTCCTTAAGAAGAGGGAAGTGCAGGGAGCAAAACTGTAACACAGGCATTGGTTGAGCATTAAACAATATAGAAAATAAGAAGATAATGGCTTGTAAACGGGGTCATAAAAAAGCCATCATTTATCAAGGACCTTGTAAATGTTAGAAACTTTTAATACAGTATTTTTATTATAACCATCCTGGAGGTGGATATTATCCCCATCTTAGAGAGTTAAGAAAAATAGGCTTAGCAAAATTAAGCACCATGTCCAAGTCTATCAGTAAGTGAATGATAAAACTTCTCAGATTTGTCGAAATTTACTTGCTATTTTTACCTCTCTTTGCAACATAAAGAGGAAACAAGCACACTTTTGTCTGGGGTTATCAGTGAAGGATTTTTTAAGCAGAAGGCCATATTTAAGCAGACACTGTGTGATTGTTAAGATTTGGATTTGCAGAGACTGAGGAACATCATGTTGAAGGTAAAAGAGACAGAGGAAACAAAAATCCAGAGTGTGGTGTTCAGGCCATATGTGTGGGACTTCACATACAAGATGAATTTGGAAAGTATAGTTTGGTCAAACGGTGCAGTGACTAAAGGTTACAGGCTAAGCTATTTGTATTTCTTCACTTAGAAAAGGAAGTGAAAGCCAGATTGAGGCAGATTTAAAAAGGAGCCATTTTCAATGAGTTTTTAGCACAATGATTTGTCCCACTTTGAAACAACAGCATCTCCTTGGCAATCAGAGACTGTCTAGAATTTCAGGGCAGCATAAAAACAGGATATTCAAGGTAACCATAAGGCATTCTTTGAGTATGTGGGAATTTTCTGAATATTTTTCCTGAATACATTACACATCCCCCTTGATATACATCATTGATAATGTATAAGATGCTCAAAGCAAACTGTGACATGCAAGGCCTTACCTTCCCAGATATGTGCACACAAACTCTTTTGATACCTGGGAGCAACTCCTACCTGGAGTTCTTGAATGTCAGAATTCCAGGTTCTCTGGCCTTTGGGCTTCAAAATTTGCTCTAGCAGCTCCATGGGGTCTTGGCCTTCCCCTCAAACTGGGAGTTACGCCATGCCATTGGCTTCTTTGGTTCTGAGGCCTTTGGACGTGGACTGGACCGTGCTATTTGTTTCCCTGGTTCTCCAGCTTGCGTATGGCCTAATGTGGGACTTCTTGGCATTTTTAATCACATGAGCCAATTTCTCTAATAAATCCCTATATATGTATATACATGGACAGAGAGATAGAGAAAGGTTCTGATCTAGTGAGTACAGCACAAGGACCAGGAACCTCCATTTTTTTTTTTTTTTTTTTTTTTCGCTCTGTCGCCCAGGCTGGAGTGCAGTGGCGTGATCTCGGCTCACTGCAAGCTCTCCGCCTCCCAGGTTCAGCCATTCTCCTGCCTCAGCCTCCCCAGTAGCTGGGACTATAGGCGCCCGCCACCACACCCGGCTAATTTTTTGTATTTTTAGTAGAGACGGGGTTTCACAGTGTTAGCCAGGATGGTCTGGATCTCCTCACCTCGTGATCCGCCTGCCTCAGCCTCCCAAAGTGCTGGGATTACAGGGCTGAGCCACCGCGCCCGGCCAAGGAACCTCCATTTTTTAAAAAGCATCCTAGATAACATCGTCATACTCCAAAGGAAAACGGTTAGATTATAAAAGGACTAATGTAATAAAAAGGTCTAAATGTAATAAAACTTCAATACAGGTGCACACCACAGAAGAATAATGGAAGGCTGTAAGGAAAAGAAAAAGAATTTTAAAACAGCAAACCGAACCACAGAAGGACAGGTGGGCACAGAAGCAATCATGAAATCATGAAAGGGGTAGGGCACAAGGGAAAAAACATCTTTTTCTCCTAGCTGTTCAATGAAGGTTCCTGCTACACTTTTTTTAAAAATTATTTATTTGTTTATTTTGAGATGGAGTCTCACTCTGTCGCCCAGGCTGGAGTACAGTGGCACCATCTCAGCTCACTGCAACCTCTGCCTTCTGGGTTTAAGCAATTATCCTGCCTCAGCCTCCTGAGTAGCTGGGATTTCAGGCTCCTGAACCACGCCCTCCTAGCTTTTTGTATTTTTAGTAGAGACAGGCTTTCACCATGTTAGCCAGGATGGTCTCGATCTCCTGACCTCATGATCCCCCCGGCTAGGCCTCCCAAAGTGCTGGGATTACAGGTGTGAGCCACTGCACCTGGCCCTTGCTACACTTTTATTGCTACCCCGGGTGGAATTTAGGCGAAATTAATAGTTCTCAACCATACTGCGCCTAGAATCATCTGAAGACCTGAGAAAAAATCCCAACCCTGAGAAGCTGACATAATTGGACTGAGGTGAATACAGTGCATTTGGTTTTGAAAAGTGTTCCTGGTGATTTCAATGCACGATATATTTTGAGAACCACTGGCCAAAATTGTATTATTAACTCCACCCTACAGATATCTTCCTAACAGCAAAAATAATTGCAGCTGATTTACCAAACTGGCCTGCAGGTGGAATGGAAAGTCAACAGTTGAATTAGATAGAAATGAGGAAAAAAAAATCCCGCTTTTTCTAAGACCACATCTTTAGGGATGGGGCCTGAGAAGTGCTAGAAACGTGAAATAGAAACAGGCACCCGTGTGTCCCATGACACTGAGAAAAGAAATGAAGTGCCTGTTCTTGCTAGTGAGCAGAATACTTTGCATACCGAAGTCATTCTAGATTTCTCTGTGTCTATACACAGTGTGTGCACTTGAAAGTGTGGCATATGGGTTATGTAATATTTTTTGAAATTACACTCTTACCTATAATTTGGCAGTGAGAATGCTTGTCTAGTATTTTAGATATTTCTTGAATGCATGAATCCCATGTGACATACAATATTCCATCAAAATAAGATCTAGTAGAATTTCTTAAAAATGAAACAGCCTATGGTAG
The DNA here is from genome assembly GCF_000951035.1 of Colobus angolensis palliatus. Taxonomy (NCBI): domain Eukaryota; kingdom Metazoa; phylum Chordata; class Mammalia; order Primates; family Cercopithecidae; genus Colobus; species Colobus angolensis. The sequence continues at coordinate 1,308,899 of NW_012120709.1, read as the reverse complement.
ATTACATTCTAAGCTGTGATTATCAGACCTCTATCTGAGCATCAAAATCTAAAGGAAATCTTGTTAAAAATAGACATTCCTGGAAACCACCATGACTTGCTGTATCAGAATGGGAGGTAAGGGGCTCATAAAATGTCCCATTTTACAAGATCCCCACACAATGTTTATTCACTCAGCACCACACCAGTCTGCTTTTGGAAACCATATGTCTTTTGGGAGCAGCCTCTCTCTTTGACAACATTATTCACAGAGTTATACAGCCTTAAATCCACCTTGACTGCCTACACGCTCTGTGTTCCATATATAACTGGGAAACTGACAGAGTTTCATGACGGTATTAAAGGAGCAAATCAAATAGAATTCAGAAGACACGACATCAAAGATGGATTTCCCAAGGTGAAAACAACTCCCCATTACAAACCTGTTAGAAACTGCTTTTGAAATGGAAGTTACTGAAATGGAATTTCTCAAACTTAAAAAAATTTCTCAAATTAAAGGTAAAAAAACACTTTTAATACTCTTGATACACATTTCTGAATTGCTTTTCAGAAAGATTGTGCCAATTTACACCAATGTGCATGAAATGCCCCTCCCCATGGTCATGAGCACTTCAGACAAATTGCACCTCCTTCATGAATTTGTACAGTGCTGGCCGTGGTAAGATACAAGAGAAATACTCTGTGAATGGACCAGCGACTCAGTGAGGGGCAAGGCCCAGACAGCCATGGGGCTTCTGAGCAAGAGAGAAGGACCCTTCTTACCACTTGATTAAAGTGGAGATTCTGGGTAGTGTTCAAGAGAAGTGTGGCTGTCCAATCTGGCCAGGGCACAGCAGCACTTGCGTCTCCAGTTGTGGCCCAGAGTTGGGGGATGCCTCTTATAGAGTAATCTCTGACAGAAGCAGCTCGTCTAGGCTGAGGCCAGAAGCTATCCCTGGGGAGGGCCCCCAGATGGGGTACACGGAATGACTGAGAGGCTAAGAGGTAAAAAGGAGTGGGGCCAAGTTAGGAGTTTCAAAAGACCTTCACTCTAACTTCAGGCATCAGTCATATCAGCGAAGGAGCCAAGTTAGTCCTTATGCCCTTGCATTCAGCTTCCTGGGGCTGTTATGATGCCTCTAACTGCTCAGGACTGTGCCCACCCAACTTTTCCAAAAGGAACATGCCCTTTCTTGTCTGAAAATGGTAGATTCTAACTGACTTCTTTCATCGAGTGAGCATCTTCTCTCTCTAAAACAGCATTCTGTAAATAGAACTACTCAGTGCTGGCCATCTCCCCAAAAGGATTCATTCCAGAGGTGGCAATGTGTTCCCAAAGTGGAATGATGGCACATTAAGGATTTGCAAAAGTGGTGATCCCAAATCCATTTTGTGAACTTTACTTCAACCCCACTCCTGGCTATGAAAGAGTAGAGGTTGAACAGGCAAAAATAGAGGGTTTGTTTTAGAAAGTGCTATGCTTTGAGTTCCAGCTCCCTTCAAAGAGTTCATTCTGAGGCACTTGTACAAATCTTGTGGCGTTTAAGGAACAGTATAGACTGGCATTCAATTCCAATCTAAAAGAAAGCATTCTTTTTTTTTTTATTGCTTTCTAAAAAAAAGATAGGCATGCAAACCCATATAGGCATGCAAACCCAAGAGAGAGGACAGCCACAAGAACAATTGCCCTTCCAGTATTTGGCACGGCAAGGATCTATGAGCTCTCTGTAGGTCAAGAGAAGACCTTGGAAGGTAATCAGGCTGAGCTGTCTTGAAGGAATACTGTCCAAGAGGGCAGCTTGCCAGAGTGAGGTGCCTCCCACCACAAAGGCCAGAGACTGGGGGATCATACGAGATCAGCCAGAGAGTGCATTGCCGAAGTCAGCCTACTGTATGGTCTGGGCTACAAAGCCTTTAAAGCTAACACAAACAAAGGACGTTGGCTTTTTTTTTTTTTTTTTTTTAGATGGAGTCTTGTTCTGTCACCATGTTGACACCATATTAACCATGTTGATTCAGACTGGAGTGCAGTGGTGCAATCTCAGCTCCACGCAACCTCCGTCTCCTGCATTCAACAATTCTCCTGCCTCAGCCTCCCGAGTAACTGGGACTACAGGTGCACACCACCATGCCCAGCTAATTTTTGTATTTTTAGCAGAGACAGGGTTTCACCATGTTGGCCACGCTGGAATCAAACTCCTGACCTCAAGTGATCTGCCCATCTCAGCCTCCCAAAGTGCTGGGATTACAGGCATGAGCCACCACGCCCAGCTGGATGTTGGCTTCTATTGTAAGAGCAATGGAGGCTGTCAGAGAATATTGCATTGTGTGTATGTGTGTGTGTGTCTCTGTGTGTGTGTATGTGTGTGTGTTGGTGGGGGGGGTGTTATGATGGTGAAATGATCAGATTTGCATTTCAAGGATGCTCTGGCTGGAGCATAAATAATGGAGGGGAACAAGAACAGAAGCAGGAAGACTCATTAATAAGCTAGTCAGGTGAAAAGAGCAGGCAGTGAAGACTACAACACAAACTGCAGAGATGGGGAGCGGCAGGTGGATTCGAGCAATAGGTAAAAATCAACAAGTCTAAATAATTGGCTTGCGGGGAGGGTAAACAATAAGGAGACATCAGGATGACTTCTTGGTTTCCGTCTTGCCCATACTGGTGCCTGATGGAGCCATTTACTCAGAGAACACTGGGAAGGGGCCAAGTTCTAGGGAAAAAATCATGTGCATTGCCTTGCTAATTTGGGAATCTGAGCTGCCTTTAAGATATACAAAGATGTCAGGTAGACTAATTGAAGCTTTATACCTGGGTGAGCATTTGGGAAAAAGCGAGAGATAAAGGTAACCTAAGAGCCTTGAGGAACTCCAACGCTTAAAGGCCAGAAAGAGGAGAATGCACTAGAGCGGATGAAGGAGAGAGAAAAGGAACTGTCAGAGTTGCAGGAAAAAAGACCATGTGCCACCCCGGTCCTCAATGCTAGCTACAACAGGAAAAAAAATGGATGTGACCCCTGCCATATGGAGCTCACAGGGGAATGAGAAGGTGGATAGTAAGCAGGAAAACCACAAAATTATAAAACTACAAATTGTAGTCAGCGTTATAAAGGGAAAGAGAATAAAAGTGAATTGTGGGCTAGGCGCGGTGGCTCACACCTGTAATCCCAGCACTTTGGGAGGCTGAGGTGGGCAGATCACCTAAGCTCAGGAGTTTGAGACCAGCCTGACCAACATGGTGAAACCCCATCTCTACTAAAAACACAAAAATTAGCCAGGCGTGGTGATGCACGCCTGTAATCCAAGCTACTCGGGAGGCTGAGGCAGGAGAATCTCTGGAACCTGGGAGGTGGAGGTTGCAGTGAGACAAGATTGCGCCACTGTACTCCAGCCTGGGTGACAGAACAAGACTCCGTCTTAAAAAAGAAAAAAAAAGTGAATTGTGTGGTAGGAAAGAGTTCTTCGTGGATCTGCATTAGGATGCTTATGGGCGGCAACTGTCCCCAGGGAAGTGTTTGGAGAAGGGAAATTGGCACCTGTTGTCTGCTTTCCCACTGTAGCCCTGTTCTTTTCTCCCCAGTTACTTCTCAGGAGGTGCCAGGGACCTAAAGACTAAGTGTCCTTGAGCAGTGAGTGTCTCTGAAAAGAAGGGAGTGAGGACCTTCAGAATGGACCCAGGACAAAAAAGCCCAGCTGACCATTAATGGGTTGGAAAGATGCTATCACAGGGCCTGGTCTCATTGGAAGATGTTTGGGCTTTTCTCCAAGGCCTGGTGACCTCCACCACCTGATCTGAGACTGCTCCTATAACAGCAAAGCCCTTGATCAAAGCAAAATGACCCAGAGAGTTTCAGGTATCACACAGCTCTGCCAAGCAGATTTCAAAGAAATGCGAACTGAAGTTATCATGGGGATTTTGTGCTAAAGGAACCAGGGTATCAGGTGGCCATGCCTTCTCAAGGCCTGAGCCTTGGGGATACTGAACAAGTTCCCTATCCAGGCTTTCTGAAATACACTCCAGCCTAAGGGCATATTTATTCACCCAAGGTCCGTGTCAGATTCCTTTATTAGGTTCTTTTATTTCTCTAAAAATAAACAGTGCAGTATAATTCATATACAATCCCATTTAACAAGGCAAATGGAAAGTGCTGTTTTAAAGCAGCAGCCATAGGCATTGTGAGAAAGCACAAAGTCAAGGTGCGGGGCTCGGGAGTCAGACACACCCTGGCTCAACTTCCAGCTCTGCCCCCTACTGGTTCAGTGATGTTGAGACGGAGTCTTGCTTTGTCGCCCAGGCAGGAGTGCAGTGGCGCAATCCCGGCTCACTGCAACCTCTCCCGAGTTCAAGCGATTCTCGTGCCTCAGCCTCCCAAGTAGCTGGGATTACAGGCGCCCACCACCACATGTGGCTAATTTTTGTATTTTTAGTAGAGACAGGGTTTCACCATGTTGTCCAGGCTGGTCTCGAACTCCTGACCTTGAGTGATCCGCCAGCTTCTGCCTCCCAAAGTGCTGGGATTACAGGCGTGGGCCACCACACCCGGCAAATTACACAACTTTTTAATGCCTTCCTTCTTCATATTTATGGGGATAATAGATTTATATCAATGAATGAATGACAAGGAGTTTAAAGCCTTTCCCAGTCTAGCCTGAACTCACCTTTCCAGACTCAGCCTGTGATTTTACTCCCTTCCCCCAAGCCACATGAGAGTCCCAGGCTGTAGCCACACTGACCTCTCTGCTACTCCTTCGAGCCATCAACTTCTCTCTGCCCCGACCACGCTTCCCACTGCCTGGGTTCCTTCATGCCACCCTTGTCAACTGAACTCCCACTCACCTTTCAGAGTGCAAAGTAAATGTCACCTCCTCTTTGAAGCATCCGCTGCCTCATCCAAGCAGTCAGCTGCACCTTGCTCTCTATGCCCATATACTTCCTCAACATCTTCTCAATGATAGTAATAAACACTCAAAGTATGCACTGAGCTTAAGTACTTTAACTATTTTAACTCACTAAATCCCTACAGGAACCATATAACATAGATTTTATCACTCACCCCATTTTTAGGATGCAAAACATAATGCACAGAGAAGTTAAGTAACTTGCCCAATGCCACACAGCCCACAGCAGAGCCAGGGAACAAGCCAAGCCCTGTGATGACAGAGCTGCTGCTTCTAACCACAGTGCTACACTGTGTACTCCTTATTCCTTATCCACAGGGTGCGAAGTCCACTTCCCCCATCAGGTGGGAGGACCAGGGATTGCATTTTCTTCATTTCTGCATCTTCAGATCATAGCACAGTACCAGGCACATAAGCTCTTGCAACTTTCTTCCTCTCACACACCAAAACTAAACTATTGAAGGAAAACCACTAATTCAGTAACATTTACCCATGTGTTCTGGTCTCCTCTTCTTTTTGGCCATAATTTCTGATTTAAAAACACTGCTCTGTAGTCCTGGCCAAGGGGCCTCATATAGTCTCTTTGAAGTTGATGAATAACAATGAACTTCTTCTAGTTCATTCAATTAAAAAAGGAGAAGCCATTTTTTCCCATGAAGAAGTTTGAGGCCTAAGGGTAAAATAGAGACATGGATCTGTCGTGACACCTTTTTTTCCCATTGAAATGAAGAGAATCTGTTTATAAAGAAAAAAAAAGAGTAAAAACTGAATTCAAAAGGAAGCTGGGCTTCCAGAAGGCCCTCCCTGGCCCAGCAGCTCCTGGAGGCAGTTGTGGAATCTGGAGTTGGAGGACGTCTTGAAAAGAGAGCTCTTTGAAGGCACAGCTGGCTACAAACCAGTCCCAGAGCCGGCAGCCCAGCCCAGCTCAGCATATCTCAGCCAGAACATAGCTAGGCAGGCCAAGGAATCATAAGAAGGGGATGATATTTTTAAAATCTTTGGCGTTAGCAAAACTGAAGGTTGCCTGACCAGTGCTTGTCTCTTTCTTTGTCCCGTCCTGCAGGACAGTCGAACGGACCCTGGAAGGGGGAGTGGGAATGGAGGAGACAAGAAAACACGAGAAATGGAGACAAGACAAATAGCCTGATCAAGTCTCGTTTAATGGTGGCAGTGCAATGCCTTATATAGGCTGGCAGGGTAAGAGGTTGGGCTAGGGCAGTGACGGGGGGCTGTGTTTTCTCAAATTACAATCGCGCATGCGCCATTAATTGGTATTTTTCCCGGGCATGGAATTGCGCCTGCGCTGTAGGCTGCATTATCTTCCTGGGCGCGAAAAAGTTTGGCGCCTGCGGGAAAAGTTGTTAATGAAGAACCCGGAAATACGCCATCTTGTCTCTGATGATATGGAGCTTAAGCAACAGAAGCCGCGGCAATTTCCGGGCCTCACGGCTCCGGACATTTCTTTTTCCCAGCTCAGTGTCTAATTTGTGTATTTCCAGGATTCCAAACCTTTCCCCAACAGATCAGGTCTGGGTGCAAATGGTCCCTAAGTCACCCATGTTCCTTAGGCTTTATCCCTCCTTAGAAACAAAAGGTGGAGCTTTGCCAAGATTAAATGGCATTCCATTCAAAGCTCCAAGTCTGGCTCGGTTCAATATGCTCATGAGGAGGACTTTGAAAGCGCTATGGATAATTTTCTAATAAGGTACAACTACCCAGCAGGACTGAGGCCAAAAAAAGAACTATCTTTCAAATGTAAGTTCTTATCAGCTCTGGGGGAAAAAAAAAAAACAGATGTTATTTAAGCTAAAGTTTAAATTTGGGCTAAAGCCTCAGACTTGAAAAATGCTTGCAACCAGAACTGGGAGGTGACAGAGGTGAATGAAGGATGGGTGGGGGTGGGGGAAGCACTGGTTTGTGATTTTACTTCCAGTCTGTGGTCACTGAGTTCATGAGTGTGTACACTCTTGGACCTGTCAGTAAGAAAGTATATTGAGCATGGATGTTATAGCAAAGCTCAATATAGCATTTGGAATCGTATGAGACAGGGTTGTTGCCCTTGAGTACTTCACCATCTCACTAAGGAGAGAGAGAACAAAAATAAGCAAAGATCTTTTTTGAGGACTTGGCATATGGTAGGGGCCTCTCAAAGTCACTTCCTGTATTCCCTTTCAGGTGTTAGAGAGAAAAATGACGTGACCACTAAAGATGTCCCTGGGACACAGAGGAGCCAAAATTGACCATGGAAAGGGAAAGATCACTGTGGACTTGAGCGGCCCATGAGACTGGCATGGTAAGAAGACGGCTATGGGTGAGGGAGGCCATCCATGATGAGCTGGTGGAGGAGAGATGGGAGGGCCCATGGTGGAGAGTGGTGAGAGTGAAGGGCAGAAAGCCCAATCAGGGACTGCCAATTCCAGGCCAAGTGGTTTGGTTGAGCCCAGGTTTCAGATTGGAAGCCAGACTCTCTGATGCCTATGGATCTGTGAGTGTGAGAGTGTGTGCCTGTGTGTGTGTGTGTTTCTTTTTTGCTTTTATTGGAGTTGATTATATATGTTTAAAGTCCGAATTGGAATGTCTGGGGTCAGGGAACATGTGCTCTTCAATTTTGAATTTAGCTTCAGGCCCCACTTACCCAACTAGTCACTTAATTCATATGTGTATGTTACCTACCTGTAAAAATTTGAGTTTGAGGCCCCAGTCCTTCAGGTAACAGAGAACTAATGGATATTTTTGGAATGATGGAAATGGTATTTCATGATTTTCAGGGTTGCCAGATAAAATACAGAATGCACAGTTAAATTTGAATTTCAGATAAACAACAAATAATTTTTAATATAAGTATGTCCCATACAATAAAAATTATTCATTTTTAAAATTCAAATGTAACAATGTAACTGAGTATCTTGGCTTTTTGTTTTTGCTTTTTGCTAAATCTGGTAATCTGGCTCATGTGGCATATATAAAATTAATGGGGAGAAAGAGAAATGAGATTAAATGAGGAGATTGTACAATAGTCTCAGAAAGACATGGATAATCCATTCCTTTAACGGGATGGATGACTGGATTGGAGGTGAGAGACATTCACAAAAAAGAACGAGCAGAGCATGCAGCTTGATTAAAGATGGGGAACAAAAGAAGAGAAATAACCCCAGGGTTACAGAAACACAATTCACACTACAGCTCTGCTGCTTAATTACACAAGATACTCCCAGCCTTGGTTTCCCCGTTACCACTTCTAAAGTGTCATGAGGAGTAATGAAAATGCCTTATAAATGCTGCACAAATGTCAGTTGTTATAATAAATGCCCCAGCCCCATTCTTTTCCACATACACTATTACTAAAGCCATGTTTCTTCCATGCTGTCCTTGTCTAATTATTTTGAACACAAAGGTAAAATGTCCGTTTGTTCCATTTCCCTATTGGCCCACACAGCTCAAACTTGTACAGTTCCCTATTCTCTACATGGGCACTTGCAAACACTCAGAGCTTCCTGTCCTTGGCAAATACACTGACCTTTCCTCTGTTTTTTCAGCAAGCCATTGGTAAAAATGTGTATTAGGACAGAGTTGGGGACACAATAAGCCAGAAACTCTGACCCTCCAGGTGGCCATCAGTCCATGCATAAACACCCTCTGGGTCCTAATGCACTATACCTGGACTTTGTTTCTCTGTGCTCAAACATCAGACAGAGACCCCCTGTGCAGATAACATGAGGCGATGGAGCCCGATACTGACCTACCCCTGCTACTTTCTAGCTTGGTGTCTTGTGGCACATGGTGTAACTTTTCCTGTAAGATAGTTATTTACTGTCCTTTTATTTCAATTGCTTTTTCCTTTCTTCAATGTCAATTGTATGACTAATTCTTACACTAAAATTGTCTAAACCTTTTCTTTCTGTATTACAAATGATGGATGCATAAAATGCTCCCTCTGACCTGGCTTTCTTCAAGTCACCTTGCCCCTGCCCTCAGGGAGCTCAGCTTCTCATCTGTCTCCGGAACTCCTGCCAGAATGCTTCACCTTTCCTTGGCCTCTGTTGCCACCTGCAGGAGCATTTGGAGGAGGGTTCCCGGACCCTGGATGCCAGAGAGGGAAGCAATAGGCGTGTGAAATCTTGGGGTTCACCAGACAAAATCTCCTCACCTCTCTTGAGCTCAGGCTCCAATATTTATGTATTTATTTATGTTTATTTATTTGAGGCAGAGTCTCACTATGCTGGCCAGACTGGCCTCTAACTCTTGAGCTCAAGTGATCACTGTCGCCCACCCCCCCACCGCCCCCACCTTAGCTTCCTGAGTAGCTGGGATTATCAGCGTGCACAATCATACCCGGCAAAGCTCCAATATTTAGTCAGTTGAGTGACTTTGGGCAAATCATTCCTCTTAGCCTATTTCCTCATCTCTAAAAGAGTATTTGAAATCCATAAATTTGCTTTGATAGTGATTGTAAATGGGTCATCCATGTATGTATTCATGAAGCAAACAGCGTGTTGGATAAAAATATATGAAAACATAAGAACCTTTTTGAGAGAAAAATCACAATCTTACATGGGCATCAGTCAAACCCACAGGAAATTGTCAGTTTGTCTTGATAGACCTATGAACAAAGTGTCACATGGTCTAAGTCATGCTTCTTGTCTGGTGCAAGCAGGGAAAGCTTCACAACAGAGGTGACATATTAATTGGACTTGGAAAACCACATAAGAGTTCACCAGGGTTTGGAAGAACACACAGGAGTTCATAAGGCAGAGAGGAAGGGAAAGGACTTTCCAGAAAGGGGAGCAATAAGCCAAAATGTTTTCACCTGCAGACAGTTCCCAAGGAGTGACTGAACTCTTGTATCCTGCAGCAAGCAGGCTTTGTAGAAGAGAAACCTAAGGAGAGAAGAATGGTGCCAATGTCAAGGGAAGGAATGGAGAGGCTTGGCCCTCGCAGGAGTCTAGTAGGGGGATGAAGAAGAGGAGTTACCAGGCTGTGAAAAGAACATTGAACCAGGAATGGGGAGGTCTGCTTCATGACCCAGGCTCTTTCAACCACTCACTATGGGACCTTGGCTAAGTTAACCACCTTCTCTATGCTTCGGTTTCCTCATGTGCAAGTGAAGATAATAATCCCTGCCTCGCTGTGTTGTTGCCAGATAACACATGCAAAATCATTAACACAGTGCCTGCCGCAGATGTGCTCAAATAGGTCAGCCACTGGTGTTACTATTAGATATGCAGCTTCAGGGACTTATTTTGTCTCACCAAACCTACTTTCCTCGTCAATAAAGTGAGAACAAGAGTGTCTGCCTTGCATGCATCAGAAACTGTGAAGATACAATCAAGTAATACAAGCTGCACAGAATGAGATAATGAAGCCTACACTTTAAAAATACACAAGGCATCTACTAAACAGAAGGCAGTTTCACTTTCGTTACTGCATTTAACTTTTTCTGACAACAACCTTATGAGGTAGGATTATAATGACGTTTGTTTTACATGTGATGAAAGTTGGGTTCCTTCACTTAATAGATGCTCTTTGAGCAGGTTCTGTGAACAAGACCAGACCATGGGAACTGTAGTTGAGAAGAGGAAACAGACTGCATGTACACGTTGGGGGAACCGGATCTCAGGGCTTCACCCTGCTCTGTCTCTACTCACTCTCTAATGATCTCTCCAAGCTCATGGCTTTCAGTCCCATGCCTGTATCATAGCAACCCATATTTCTATCTCCAGCCCAGCCCTCTCCAGACCGGCGTGTCTGCCCAATCAACTTCTCCACTTGTTTTTCTAATAAACACCTCAAGCCTAAAATATATAACATTAAGCTCTCTTTCACCTCTACCTCAACATCTTCCAATCTCAGCCAGCAGCACCTCTGTTTTTCCAGCTGCTTGGAGTCATCCCTGATTCCTGTCTTTTTCTCATACCCCCACAATCAGAAAGAAAATCTTATATATATTTGAGACAGTGTCTTGGTGTCTTGCACTGTCGCCCCGGCTGAAGTGCAATGGCGCAATCTTGGCTCACTGCAACCTCTGCCTCTTGGGTTCACACGATTCTCTTGCCTCAGCCTCCCGAGTAGCTGAGATTACGGGTGCACACCACCACACCCGGCTAATTTTTTTGTATTTTCAGTAGAGACGGGGTTTCACTATGTTGGCCAGACTAGTC
>NW_012120709.1:1237233-1297814 GCF_000951035.1 Colobus angolensis palliatus | reverse complement strand
TAGAGACGGGGTTTCACTATGTTGGCCAGACTAGTCTCAAACTCCTGACCTCATGATTCGCCTGCCTCCGCCTCCCAAAGTGCTGGGATTACAGGCATGAGCCATCGCGCCTGGCCTTTTATCCTGCTTTCAAAAAACAAATCCAGAGTCTGAGTGCTTCTCTCTACCTCCAGCGCCACTCCACGCCCGAGCTCTCTTTCACCTGGTTCACACCTGGATCGCGGCCTCCAGTTTGCGCAGTGACCCCTACAGTCTATTCTCCAAACTGCGGCTGGCGTGGTCATTGTGAAAAGCAAAGTCCATCTGCTGCTCAAAAACCCACGAATGGCCCCCCATTTCTTTCCCATTAAGGCCAAAGTCTAAAACATTTACATAGTCTTAAACGATCAGTTCCTATCTGCTTTCCTTATATTGGAGGCTGTGAAGCTCCTTAATATATAAACAGTTCTCAGGAGAAGGAATAAAAGGACAGCCACCTCCTCAGCAGAGCCAGTTCACACTCTGCCAGAGACAAGACGAGCTGGGACTTTCTCCCCTAACCTTTACTGCATATGTGAGAGAAGCCAGACCTGCTGGATCGACTGGAAATGCCGAGTGCCTGAGACCGGGAGGAAGGAGAATTCATGAGGAGGAAAAGACTGTAAACCTGGAAGATGACGAAGTCCCACCTCACCAGTTAGGGAGGAGAGAGAGGCCTAGGGCGCTCAGGAACTTGGAATAAGATTGCCCTCTGCGGGTGAAACTGTGAAATATCTCACAGGGGAGGAGCGCGGAGACTGTTCGCAGAGCAGCCCAGCGAAAACGTCACCCGACTGGAGGTACGAACGCATCGTAGACTGGGGGCGCCCAGGCGCATCCCAGACGCGAGGGCAAAGGTCCAGGAGGGCTGTGGGGCTCTCGGAAGTATCCGATCACCTTGAGAGGAGTCCGCCGGGTGTCCGAGCCTGATGTCACTGCACCTTCGATTCCTCCGACGCCCCTGCCCTTACTTCCCAGTCTTCCGGCAACTTCTCCCCTTTGGCCTCCCCTAGGCCTTGCCCCCAGGGAGGGGACGCACTCCACAGGCGGATTCGCACGTGTGGACCCTCGGCAGCACTTTCTCGTGCAAATTAACAAGTGGCCCTCAGGATGGAAGCACCGCCCAGCCTTTCCCGGGGAGGTCACCAGGCTAAGGCCGTTCAAGGTCTGCAGCCGCCCGGCGTTGCCGGGATCCTCCCCGCGCGCTGGTCCGGGGAGGCCAGGAGAGGGCGAACCAGTCCCCGACAAGCGGCCCTTCCAGGGGTGGGCTCTGACCTCACCGAGTGGTCAGCGGGTCCGGGAGCTCCAAAGGGTAGGGCAGAATTGGGTAGATGAGGGTGCATTTTTCTGGGAGGAGTCTAAGGCGTCGCTGACTCTGAAAGGCCCGCATCCGGAGAAAGGGAAGGCGCCCCCTCCCGGGAGGAAGGACGAGAGGCTGGCCCGCGGGAAGGAGCCCTGGCCGTCCCTCCAGGCCTAGGTTTACCTCTTTGATCTCACCCTCCCCGTGGCCGCCAGTGCCACCAAAGATGTGAGAGGCCAGCGGGTATCGGGAGAGAGCTGAGGGTTCGCGCCGGCGGGACCCCAGATTGGAGCCGCCGTCGTCCGAGGGGCAGACCCTGCTGTAACAGCTCCCGGCAGGCCACGGGAGGCAGGTGGGGCCCGCCGCGAGTCCTAGTGAAAAACACCTTCCTCTTGATTCTCTCAAAGGAGCCCGAGCCCTGGGAAGGGACACCAAGGCACTCCCCGGACTCCGGAGAAGACCAACAGCCCCAAAATAGAGTACTCGGCCATCCAACCGCCCTTACCCAAGCGGAGAATCTCTCTCCACCTCCGCCCTGCCGGGACTCAAAGTTGTTTATCAGAGGAGCCGCCAGATTTCCTTGTAGCTGGGCACGATGTGCACTGTACGCGCGGGCGGGCGCGCGCACACACACACGCACACTCTCTCACACACACACTCACACATACACAAGTATATATATTTTTCCAGTTGCCACTGCAGGATTGCCAGCTTTCGGAAATAAGCATCCGCTCCCTCTCCCGGGACTGGGCGTGGGGTTCACCGAGAGGAGAGAAAGAGACCTTGCGTTTGCGCTGGGCCTGCTCGGTGCCAGGCCATCCCAGGCTTCTGTCTATCCTGGTTTCTGGTCTGTGCGTTGTGGGTAGCAGCATTGGCGTGTTGCGCCGGAGGGAGCAGGCTGAGCGAGGCTCCAGAAGGTGCGCAATAGCCGGAGAGGAAAGGGCGATGCTGTCACCTGGCCCCCCTCCCTGAGACTCCATCCAGCCCAGAAAAAGGAGCTGCTTTCTCCCCCACCTACCCCAGGAGAAAATAAACGGTCGCTGGCATTTTCCTGCGTCTTTTAACTTTGACAAAACTGTTTTGGGTTGGCTATTGTGGGCCAGGATGGAGGTCTTCTCCTGCCGGGAGCAAACCTGCCCACACCCAGGCCGGCAGTGGAGTCAGCCTTGCCCCAGCCTGCCCTCCCGGGAAACAATGCCCCTTTGTCGCTCGCCCTCCCGGGGCTGATCCAGCCCCTCCCCTTAGCTTAGGGCTCCCTCCCGTTAGAGCATTCCAATGATAGCCACAAGTCACACTGTTCTTTGAGGTCTCTGCCTGGGAAGAAAACAAAGCAGCCCTCCTAATCACACGGAGGGAGTGGAACTTTTCCTGCCCTCTGACTATGTGCCAGCCTTGGCTCCTCCCTGAAGCCCTGTCGAGAGGGCTTATTAGGTCACTTATGTTTTGTACCTCGCGTGAAATCCCACAATCAGTAGATTATAGAAAGGGGCACAAAGCCAGCAATGTCTGACATAGAGAAATTACACATACATACATACATACAGTCTTTCCACCACCCAGGATTGAAAATTTATGCTGTTTTTGGCATTGTCCCTTATCCACCCAAACCCTCCAAAAGGCTGGCTGGCATTTGCTTGACTCTAGTTCTACCTTCCTCAGTAAATAACATCTCCCCACTCCATTCATCATCCACCTCCCTCTTTACCTGCCCCACCTCCGTGGTTGCTTGGTGGCACTAAGGGTCACAGTGAGACTGTTTTGGGGGACCCGGCCTCATATGCCCCCTGCCTCCTCGTTCAGTTCTGAGAGGACAGTGCCTGCCACTTGGGTGTGCCTCCAGGATGGTCCTTTTCTTTTAGACTCTGGCTTGTTAATCCTCCCTCAACGCTCCCACTAGAGTCTCAGTCCCACTGCCAGGACCCAGGCGGACTCTTCCCTCCCATCTGTTCTGCAGAAGGGCAGAACTTTAGGAGTGCTATGAATAATGGTGTTTTCCCTTGATGAACTGTTGACAGCACCGATAGGGGTCCACACAGGCTAGAGCCAGTCCTGGTTTGAGTGTGATCATTAAAGGCGCAGGGCAGTGGATGCTGGCTGCGAGGTCAGTAAGGGACCATTGTCCTGGGACTTGGTTTCTCACTGTTTGGGTGCAGCAGGAGGGAACATGTGTTTTGGCAGCTTGCAGGGTGCTTTGGCAACACTTTAAAAATTATTGCCCCCCTTTCCTGATAAATGTGCCCAATTCCAGTTCCCCCTTCCCTCTTGCCTTCATTGTTTTTCTTCTCTTTCCTATTTCTTCCCACATCCATGGGATTTCAGGTGGTCCTTTGGCATCTCAATTTCCTCTTCCAAAAAGCTTAGGATTATAGTAATCCATAGTGTGGTAATACAAATTGACATAGCATGTATTTAATAAATTAGTCCCATCTCCTTACGTTTTCTCATTTTTTCCTCTTCCCAGTTGACTTCAAATTCTCCCTACTTTTGCTTCTGCCTGTTCACAGAGATTGGAGATGAGGCTGCATCAGGCAGAGACATAAGGGATGGGATCTGGGGAACGTATGGTTCCTTTATTTCATTTCACCCACTTTGGGCTCTACCCTTTGAAGATGACTGTCATTATGAATAGCTGTTAACGTCTGATTAGTTAACTGTCTCCCACCACTGACCTCCATGAGTGACTAGCTCCTGAATTATTTACTTTTTGGAACTCATCATTGGGTATATGGTCACACAATTTGGAATCCTAGAGTAAAAAATTCAATACTGTAGGTTGATTCAATTTGGGGCCATGTCTGAACTCAATGACATTAAAAATGTACCAGCCTGCTTTGAAGATTCGTCCGGCAGGTTATCTAGAGGGACTTGCAGCATTGGTCTTAGCGCTTTGTCTGGGCTAAGAGATCTGGCTTCACCTTTTGAGGATTGTATAGTAGTGAGGGCCCTGAATATCCTAGTCTTTTGCAGGAAAGATTCTTCTTGTCGAGAGCCTAGACTGGCTGCCCTTACATGTCAGTGCTTTCTCGCCTCTGTGATGCTCCCTCCCTTTACAGTTCAGCCTTAATCCGGCAACCATTTACTATGTTGCTTTCTACGTTGAAAGGGGTGGAAATAAAAGTGCAGACTCTGCGTCCCTGGTAAGACAACTCTGAAGGGCTATCCCAGCTTCAGAGCTCTCTGGGGGCCTACTGAATTACTGTTTGCATCACAGCCCACCTTCTCCTTTGCCCGATCCTGTGTTTTCCCCTTCCCCACATGTGTTCCCCCTGAGCACTTTTTTGTTAACTTCCTGCATGCTGCTCTCATCTCAGAGACTGATTCCTGAGGAGCTCAACCTGCAACATGGAGCTCAGTGAAAAGCACATGGAATGTGGACTGAGACATGACTGTGTTCAAATCCTGGCTCTGTCGCTAAGTGGTTATGTGGTTTGAGGCAAGGCATTTAATCCCTCTAAAGTTCACTTTCATCTGGGGGAAAAAGATAACTGTGAGGATTAAGTGAGTTTATATATAGTGTATGAGTGCCTGGACCACTGAAGCAGTGCAGCAGATGTTAGCTCCTCCTTCAGTAATATTTATTGGCATCCCAAGTGTTACTAGAATTTATATTTCTACTTTATAAATTTTACAAGAATTTATATTTTCATATTCTTGATACTAATACTGCATTTTGAAAGGGGTGACTCCTTCCTTATTGAAATTTTAGAACACTATCCTAAGTGAAGTATAATGGTTACCAAATTAGATGGCATCTGGATCTGGTTGATCTTGAACAAGCAGGTTAATCATATAACTTAGCTAAGTCATTGTGAAATTTCCTCATGTGTAGAAAGAGATATTAATAGTAACTACTGCGGCAGATGGCATTTTCCATAAATGCCTACAAAATACTTTCCATGTCAGCTGCTCTTCAGAAATGACCTTGCCATTCCTCCATCAACAGGTGAAATCTAATTCCCCTTCCTTTGCATCTGGGCTGGCCTCAGGGACTTACTTGAGCATTGGAATGTGGCAAAAGTGATGGTCTGGGACTTCCAAGGCTAGGTCATACAAGCTAAGTCATTCTGTGTGGGTCTTTTGGGATATTCCCTCTTCAAACCCAGCCACCATACTGTGAGAAGCCTGAGCACTTGGAAAAGCCATGTGTAGGTGCTCTGGCTAACAGTCCCAGCCAACAGCAAGCATCAACTGACAGCCGAGTGAGCCCTCCTGACATCCAGCACCTCTGGGCCTTCTGATAACTGCAGCACCAGCCCACATCCGGGACCCCAAAAAGAATGGGAATATACTGAGCCCAGTTAGTATACAAATGAAGACAGATAATAATAAATGGTTGTTTTAAGCCATTAAGTTATGGAGTGGATGTCATGCAGCAATAGAAACTAAATCACTAGCTCCTAGGGTTATGTGAAAATCAAATAAAACAATGCATGCAAAGTGATTACTAAAGTGCTTGGTAAATGATTAATACAGTTGCAGAAAAAGGAAGCTGATTATATGGGGAGATAAAACATGGGCACAAATAACTGCAAAATTAAGCAGGAATGATCTGAATCAATATTTAGTGGGCACCTATCCCATGTCAGGCTTTCTATATAATCATAGAATCTCCAAGTAGAACAGAATTTGGGAGCTATTCTAGTTTAACCTCCCACTTAGTGAGGACATTTCTTCTTGAAAGCTTGTTTAATACAACAATTATTTATTAAGCTCCGCTCTGCACCAGAAAGTGTGGTAGATGGTAATGTCAGGAAGTGGGATAGAAAGAACTAAGACACAGCCCAGTGCCAGAGGCAAACACATGGACAGTTTCTGCCCAGTGTCATATGTGCAGGGAGAGAGGATACGAAGAAGAGGGATGCATTTCCCCTGCATGGAATGGGGTGAGTCATCTCACTGTTAATTCTCACTGTTAATCAGCTCTGCTGATTCAGCTTCCTGGTGCTCTGGATCCTACTGATACATTTTCTGTGCATCAGCTTGTATTCTAAGTGGCAGTTCTCCAGCTCTTTGCCTTCTTGCTCCATATCCCAAAGTTGGCAGTTTACATATCCACTTACCCACCTCTGCTCAAAGCTGACCCTTGTCAAGGAAGGAGGGGTTTGCCTGGCTCTTGAACACCAGCCTGTGGGCTCTTTAAAGCCAATGCCTGGATCTTGTTCATCACTGAGGCCCCAGCTCCTAGAGCCACCAAAATAAAACAAAACAAAACAGAGAGAGAGAAGAAAACAGCCACCAAACAAATGCATCTCATTTTGTGTGGGTTCAGAAAAATGCCGGAGATTCCTTTAATTCAAGCTTATTTCAAACAACTACATCAGGGAAAATTAGCAGTGTAAGCTGCTTTCTCAAGCTTCATGAGCAACACTAAGTGTTTAATAGGCTAAGGGTTTAATAGGCAAGTAAAATCAGCTAACAAACAAACAAACAAACAAACGCTGAAGAGTTCGAGTCCGTTACAGCCAAGTAGTTGGCAGCTGCTACAGTTATGACCCATCATAGTTTCCCACATGCAGCCATGTTTTATGGCTTCTTAAAATTATTTTAAAAAATATTTCACAAACCATGGGTTTCACACAAATATAAGGGTTAGAGTTTCAATTTTAAAAAATAAACTAAGTTTGGCGTCACATCAGAGAAAGCTCTGGATTTCTCCTTTTAAGAAACAGAGGAGGTGACTCACCAGAGCAGAGGAGTCATCTGAATTGGGCCCTTTATTCTCAGCCTAACCTGCTGAGGAGCATCATCTACAACTCACAAGGTACTGAGAGCAGGAGAATTTGCATGGATAGACAAAAGTTTGCTTCATTGCTCAGTTTCCCTTTAATCACTTCTCCTCCTTCTTCTCCTCTTTCTTATTTGAAACTTATTACTTGTTTGTATTAATGTTTCTCTGCAGGGCTGTAACTGTAGTTTATACAAAACAGTAGAGTACAGGGCTCTTTCATTTAGCAGCTTAGTGTAGTTTTTGTTGCGACAGTGTATTCATATCATAGGGTGGGGGGCAGAATCTATTTAATCAGCTCTGGGGTCAGTACAGGCCCCTGTACAAAATCACCAAAACTTCCCTATGGAGAAAAAGATGGGAAATTAGAAGAAAAAATAAAGCTCGAGGGGGAAAAGGGTAGAGCTTTCATTTGGGAAAAGAGGAGGAATGGGGAGTTGAGAATCAGTGTGTACTCTTGGGTCATTGGGTGCAACCTAAGAGACTGGGGTGAATCCAGAAGCTGTTGGACCCCTGGGACCTGGGGGCAAATTGCAATGGTTGGTGGGTGAACTTCTGGGCCTGGGTGTGAAAATCAGCAATGAAGGGCAAACACTAGAAATTGGTAGTAGACCCCAGAAGTTGGTGGTGGATTCCTGGTGCCAGGATTAGAACCAGAGAGCTGCAGACACAACAGAGTAAGAATAGCTCAGGTCTCTGAGGGTGTAGGATCACATGTGAGGGTGGCGGCAAAAATTTAGAGCAGTGATGGCTACGGAGGAAAACTATTTCTCAGTAGGAGTGGAGCCTCTTCACACCAGGAGTTCTGGTGGTGGTGCCACCCTCTTAGAGTGGAACTGGAGAGAAACTGTTCCAGTGTGTTTGAAACTTGCCTGGTCAGCCTCTCTGCTCAACACCCCGAAGGTGATGGTCTTGTGAGACTCACTGCATGTCAGTGGTACTTTTGGCACCTGTCCAGGAACTTTTAATACTGTTCCTAAGCAGAAATGAAGCAATGGCAGGGCGTGATGCCCCTGTCAACCTCTAAACAGTCAATCTGGAAGAGGAGGAGACTCTGCCATTTGCCTCCAAATTTCTCTGTTTAGTCATTGTATAGCCTAAAGAGATTCTTCTTCATCTCCACCTTGTCCGGCATTGGCTGGGATGTAATTCCTTTTGGTTTATCTTTGACCTATTTTGTTTGCTTTTTTCCTTGAGTATGTGTTATGTAACTCACCTTCGTGTTATAAACTTGCATTTTTGAACCCAAGTTATTGCTCATAAAATGTGGGATCTTGTTGATGTCAGTGGTCTTTACAGCCAACTGCCAGACATGCTGTCTGTGCTGCTGATTGCTGTCTAAGGAAGAGAACACTGCCCAGTTCTGGTCTTGCCTCTACCCCCCTATTAATGCTAGAAGTACAAATTAAGGGGCTTTGTACTTTTTCTAATAAATATGGATATGTTCAGCTACAGAAAGAACAGTAAAATAGAGAAAAACTCTAAGCAGAATAAACTCTAAATGTCCTCAAGGTACTGAAAAATCAGTGTTTCTTCTATATTAGAATAGCTGAGAAGTTCAGGGTGTCCCTAATTAGAATGTCCAGTCCCAAATTCTCCTAGGACCAAAGTTGGTGCCCAGTGAGTTGCTACTGATCTGGGTAAGCCCTGATTGTTAGCCAAGATAGATGTAGCAACTGAAGGTCCATCCCCCATGCTCATACCTTCACAACAGTGACTATCTTCTTGCTTGCATGCCTGTAAATTGCCTTGGGTCAAACACACTGGATCTGTTCCCTCCATCCTTGTGGTGTCCCAGCCAGACATTGAATCCGTTGGAGGGAGGTGCAAGACCACTGTAGTGAGTCCTCACTTTCTTATCTCTGATCTCCTTAGGCTTATTCTTCTCAATCAATTTGGCCATGGGATTCCTCTCTCCTGTCCCCTGAGCATTCAGTCCAAGTGCACCTCCACACTCTATTATTCTGACTGGCTCCGGGCCAGCCCCTTTCCCCACTGGGAGGACTCCTCATCTTCTCTGCATTTCTCCTTTGGTCTAAATAATCTGGTTTAAAGTTACTAAAATATGGTTTTGGCATTTGGAATTCAACTTCAAACTCTGTGGTTTCTTTGGCTCACCTAAGCTCTTAAGGTTTCCACTGCATGTCAGTTTGGGCCCAAGAAAGCAAGTACTCAGCCTTATTTGCAGGAACTTGACCCATCTGGAGCGGGATCAGACTGGAATCAGAAGAGTTGCTCCCTGTTTCCAGAATCAGAGTTCCTTGGCCAAGGTCTATTCCACAGAGAGATAGATCTGAGTCAGAGGACTTCCTGTGCTCACTCTGGTGGTAAGGAGATCCAGAGTGTGACTTGCAGATAAAGAGCTTATCTGAAGTTTGCTATGGCTGGGGAAAGAGCCTTTGAAGGCATGCTACTTCTTATTTTCAGAATGGGATTTTGTTTGCTTTTTTTTTCCCCCCCATGGTGGAGAGAGGTCTGAATTATATTAGTATTTGCTGCTTTTTGGAATAAATGAAAGGTTCCTGGGCTCTTCCAATGAGGAAAAGACTTACTGGAGGCTCTTTTTCATATCTCACTCATTTTGGTTCTGGGCAGAAAGTGATAGATACTGGAAGCCAACCTGGAAAATCATGGAAGGTCTTGCTGGATAGAAATGTCTCCACTGTAGAGTTAAGATAGGTCTTCCTGAGGGACGGAGGGGGGCAATGGATCTGGGAAGTCATGATTATTTCTCCAGCAAGAGATGTACCTGGAGAGTACTGATGTGCTCTCCTACTCTTCACTGCTTCTAAGGAGTCAATAGCCCTCCTAGATTGATAGGTCTGGAGGTTCATAGTGGACCCTCTTCAGGGCAGACAGGTGTGAGGAGTTTTGCTATCACTCCTAAGATGAGAAGGATCTTGGGAATCATGACAGCATTCCTAGGGAGAGATGAATCCATGGAGTCATGGCAAGAATGCCTGTGGAAGGACAGGCCTTCATTCTTGCTTCCATGTCCTTGGTCCAAAAGGGCTCCATCTGTGTCCCCACCTATCTCACATCCACAGGAAAATTTCCATCATCATCTTCTTCATTTTCCAGTTTAGTGGTGAAGACAGATCATACCATGGTCCACACACACCATGGTCCACAACTTCCATCTTCCTGCCACTGGCCCTGCCATGCTTGCTACTGAATCTGAAGCACTCATCAGCACCAGTGACAAGTGACATGTCAGATGTGTGATGACTGAGAGTGGTAGATTAGCTACCAGAGCAACAGCATGTCAGGGTCTGTGACTTAGTGGACATGGAGGAGAAACCACATCAACAGGTACACCCTGTTTCTTGGGTCCCAGATCAGCACTCTGAGGAAAACGTAGCAGGCAGAGGTCCACTCGAGGCCTCACAACTTTGGGAAACTCCTTATTCAGGTCCTAAGGGGATAATTCTATTTTTTGCAAGCAATTCATGTAATGGAATTAAGCTTAGTCATGTCCACAGTGTTTATGCCCAACCAGCTAAGCCTGACTACATCTGGGGAAATGCCCAAGTGGTTGACGATGCTACTCACTCAAGGGAAAAGGTATTTGTGTGATGAAGGTTAAAGATAAAATAGTTTTCAGGGGTAAGGCCTGCTAAAACAAAATCTAGACAGAACCTGAGAGCTTCTTCACTGATTAGTTACATTTTCATTATATTCAAAACGTCATCTTCCTCCGTGGTGATGGATGTAGTTTCCCACTATTTAATAGTTGATTTTTTCTGTGCTCTTCTCATATGATCAACCTAAGCCAAACAAGGAAAATTGCTTTTCCTCTTCCTTGTGAAGAAGGCAATGTCATGTCCTTACATAATGTTAGCATTTGGAGACAACATCTATACAGTATCTAATTTCTCAAAGTGAGTAACTTTGTGAGTCTTCTATAAATGTACTGAAGAGAGATGTGTGTTGGTGATTAGATCACCTCCCCTGTCTTCTTTATTGAACCCACAGCTTGGAGTTGGAGCCCTGAGTGGAGCAGTGTGAAACTCTTCTCCAAAGAATAATATAGCTCGGCCGGGCGCGGTGGCTCAAGCCTGTAATCCCAGCACTTTCGGAGGCCGAGACGGGCGGATCACGAGGTCAGGAGATCGAGACCATCCTGGCTAACAAAACCCCGTCTCTACTAAAAAAATACAAAAAACTAGCTGGACGAGGTGGCAGGCGCCTGTAGTCCCAGCTACTCGGGAGGCTGAGGCAGGAGAATGGCAGGAACCTGGGCGGCGGAGCTTGCAGTGAGCTGAGATCCGGCCACTGCACTCCAGCCCGGGCGGCACAGTGAGACTCCGTCTCAAAAAAAAAAAAAAAAAGAATAATATAGCTCAAGGGGCTGTGGGATGTGAGCACTCTTGACAGTATCAGAAATCTGCAGCTGGATATCACACCCTGCCTTCACAGCCTGCCAGTAGAGTTAGGAAGGAGGGTGGTGACTGCCAACAACGCCACTGGCATCACAGCAGCTATTACAGAAGCACTTTTCCTATATCCTCTCCCTTCTCACCACACAATGCAGTAGCTGGTCCTAAATGAATCATTCTCCAGGGCCACATTGTTCTGGGAATGTAGAAGTAAACAAGCTAGAAGACAAGGACACTTGAAAAACTGATCAAACAGAGGGACAACTTGATCACGAGTTCCTCAAGGATGGGTTCCTCAACTGACTCAATCTCATCTCTGTTGACCAGCGTACCCGAAGATCAATGGATGGTTTCTGGGAAGTTGGTTAAACAGACTTCGAGGATGACGGGAGCAAAGGGAGCTGCAGGAGGCAGTTCAGGCTGCCAGTAGACCCAGAGTCCTTGATCCTTCTCCAAGTAACACTGGACATTAACCAGGATCAGCCTGAGCAAGAGAGAGTGCAGTTTTCCTGTATGTACCATTTTGCTGTCAAACTGGCAGGGCTGTGAGACTCCCTGGGCATGCCCCTAGAGGGGATCCAGCTCCAGCAGCTTGTGATCAGCATTGCTCAATCTCTGTTTTCCTGAAAGAGACTCTCCACAGTCCTTTGAAATCAAACCTCTCCAGTGGGGGCTGGAATTACTTAGGGAAGCCAGGAGTTGAGCATCTATCTGCAATAACATATTTCAAGCCAGGGATTGCAACAGATAGACACCCGCATTCTACACCCTCACCTCTAGTCAGAGTGGCTGAATGCATTTGTAAATCTGAATTCTTTCTTAAAGATAAGTTTTTTGGTAACAACTTTGCATTTTTCCTTCTCAAAATGAGAACTCATATTTTGAAACCCTTTGCCCATGAAACTGTTTTTCTGGCAATAAAAATACACATAAAGAAAATATGTCATATGGGAAAGATTACATTCCTAATCTGCCTTTCTATAAACTCGTTCTCTTCAAAAGGATAAACTCTGACTTTATATAACAAAAACACAATGGTGACAGCATTCTTCTTAGGCATTTTTGTGAGCTCTATGTATATATTAAGGACATTAGTTCTTTGTCTACCATATTATTTGCTTATCAGTCTTCTCCCGACCTCCCCAGCCACAGTATGTAGGCATTTGGTACAAGCACTGTAATTGCAGGTACATGACTATGCTTTTAGTCTACTCTTTGTGCCTAATAAACAGTCTGGTGGGCATGGAGGTTCAACAAATGAATATTAACCACAAACTCTACAAGGCAGATCACCCTAGGTTCTGCAACCTAGCTTATAACCCTACTCTTATGTCACTAGGTTTGTTTTTAGGAGCAAAGGAAAAATATTTGCATTGAAAACTCAATCATAAACACCCTCTGTCATATTCAGATAGCACAGAAAATTCTAGAACAAAGCACCTGTCTCCTAGCAGAGCTTTGCCTGCTTTGAGATTGAGAATACCTGCAGAAAACACCGAAGTCATTTATTAAAATACTGAGCTGACAGAGTCATTCCCTTGTAGGAGAAGGCTCATTTGGTTATTGCTGTGGACTCTGGAGCAGGACTTTGGTATGTCAAGACCCAAATCCAGTTACTGGCTGTGTGACTTTGGACAAGGTAGTTAACCACTCTAAGCGTCAGTGCCCTCCTCTGTAAGCTCAGAATAAAATAGATGTACAAATTACTACAGTGTCTAGACCTAAGTGTGCAATTCATTGTAGATATTCTTATCCTTATCATTATGATTATGATATTACTCAAGTCGTGGAAACAGCAAGTCCAGTTTCTGGAGACTGCAATGATGTCATTCCTCACACCCACTCAGACTCCAGGAGGCTCATCCAGTTTCCCACCAAGTGAGTCTACGCCTTTACTGCTCCCTTCTATAAAACACTAGGATAATCGTGGTACATAATAATGCCTTTGTGTTTATAGGGCATGATCACATCCATTTTCTTATTTGACCCCCACAATAACCTTGTTATGGTAAACAAGGAAGATCATGTTGTCTCCATTTTAGAAGTGAGGAAATAAAGGGAAAACGAGCTGAAGTGACTGGCTTAAATTACTAAGAAGTGGAGTAGAATTTAAAACAAGATCTTTCTCACTGTGTCTCTGGGTGGAGTAGAAAGACCACTGGCCAAAAGGAGCAGCCCCCTATTGGTCAAGTTTTGCTGCCATCACTGAGACCACCAGAGTGGGGAGCATTTCTCCTCCACTTTTCAGGATTTTGGATCTGCAGTTTGCTGCCTTTAAGCTGCTGATGTCAGTGTCTTATCTTGCCCAAGATTATACCGACAGGTGTTACTAGGAGATGTCTGGCTGGAGCAAGTCACACTATTTCTACACATACACAATGACATCTTTATATAGTTTACATATCATTGACATGCTCACCAGAGGCAGCTTTGAAGGGAAAATGAGGTCTCGAGCGGGCATTAAGCCAGCTGGAGTAGACAGATAGGTAGGGATGGAGGGGCTTTTGCTCTGTGAAAGGCCAAGTAGTTCCGTCTTCTAGAGGCCAGGTCTGAGCCTTGAGCACTGAGGTGACTGGAGCACTTTGCACACATGAGCAGCAGCTCTTGTGGGTGATCTCCTTTTGCTCTAGTTAAAAAGTAGGAGAGGTTTCTCCCAAACTGCCTGACCCAGTGCAGTTATAATGGTCTAAAATCACAGAACCAACCCTGGCTGTACAATGGAATCGTAGGTGACGTTTTTAATACTTACAGATGCCAAGGCCCCACCTAACCAATTAAATCAGAATCTCTGTAACTGAGATCTAGGCATCAGTATTGTTGTTTACAGTTGTACTGAGGTATAATTGATATACAGTAAACTGCACATATTTAACAATCAATTGGATGCACAGTGACATAATATATATCCTGACTCTTCACTATAATCAAGACAACGAACATACACAATATCTCGTAAAGTTTCCTCATGCCCTTTGTAATCTTTCCCTACTTCCCCATCCCATCACCAAGAAAACATTGATCTGCTTTTTGTCACTATAGATTAATGTACATTTCTAGAACTTTTTACAAATGGAATCATATTGTATGTTGTCTTTCTTTTGTCTGGCTTCTTTAACTCGGCATTCATTGTATACCATACTTTATTCAACTGTTGCTGGACATTTTTTTTTCCAGTTGTGGACTGTTACAAATAAAGTTGCTCTGAACATGCACATTGCATGGTATGTCTTTGTATTGATGTGTGTTTTCTTTTCTCTTGGATAAATACCTAGGAGTGGAAAGCCTGAATCATATGGTGGACATAAGTTTATCATTTTAAGACACTTCTAAACAGCTTTCCAAAGTGGTTGTGCCTCTTTACATTTCCACCAACATTAAATGAGAGCTCCGGTTGCTGCACATCCTCGCCATTCTTGCATGGTCTACCTTATACTACATAGTGAGTACAGTTGATCTCACTGTGATTTTAAATTGCGTTTCTGCAATGACTAATAAGGTTGAGCACCTTTTCGTATACTTTTTGCTATCTGTATATCTCCTTTGTTGAAGCTTATATTAAAACCATTAGGGATGGGATCCCAACATTAGTTTAAAAATCAATAAAACCTCCCTGGAGATTCTAACACACAATCAGGATTAAGCATCATTGTCTCACTAGAAAACTGAGGGCAGACCTCTCATTTTAATCATGTGGAAACTGGGAGATTAAGGTTATTTGTATAGCAAGAAAAATTTCAAGACAATAAAATCACTCCTAAAATAGTTGTGGACATTACAGATCGAGTTCTCCACTGCAGACCTAACTATATTATTTGCATAAGTCAGACAAGTTTTACTATTGTCTCTGGTAAGACTTAGTGATATAATTAACTGAATTATTTGTTCCGATCTGATCATTTATCATTTCACTTAGTCACAAGTACTTGTTCTACAATAAATTTTGAAGGAAGTGCATTATTTCAACTAACTTTGTGACAGTATTATGACTATGGTGAAATGGAAGGGAAAATAGCCTCAGGGCTTCCACATATAATGTTGACTACACAACCCTAGAGGGCTCCCTTCACATAGCAGATATGAAATCTGTGCATAACTGTTACAACCGTGTGTGGGGGACTGAACAGCCTTCATCTCTGAAATCTACATTCTGGGTCTCACCTTCTAATTGTGTGACCTTAGGAAAGTCAGTTGAATCTCTGAATCTTGGTTTAAAACAAAATGGGAATAATTAGTGTTCACAGAATAGATGTGAATGACCTGAGATCACACTGGGGATCAGCAAACCCAAAAGGCTACAGGAGCCAGGTAAGTAAGTTAAATGAACAAAGTGGGTCAGGTCAGAGAGGCACTAGAGACACGATGGAGACTGTGACAAACTCTAGGGTGCTTGCCCTGTCTACTCAGCTCTAGCTTGTTATGGCCTTGAGGAAATGCTGGCCATAGCTTCTGCTCTTAAGAGAAACCAAGCACATCTGTGGTTCTGATGCGGTCCACTGAAACATGAAAGAGCTTTGCAAGTTAAAAGCCACCTAATAAATTTAAAGGGCATCATTATATGTCTTAAATAAAGCTGTAAGTCAGTCTATGAGGGACTATTGTGGATGTCTATCTTGCATCTTCTCCTCTGTCCTTCCTATGAGAACTAGCAACACCATCATATGGATCTATAACCCAGTCTGGATCAATCATCTTATTGCACCCACCCAGCCACAGTGATTGACCCAATGATTGCATGTACCCAGCTAGGAAAAAGAACCCTTCCTGGGGATTCTCCTAGCCAGAACTAACACAGGAGCTTTCCTTCTCCAGATACGAGACCATCAGGGTTAATATTCAGAGCTCCCTGTGCTTCACAGTGTATGAAGAAATGCCATTTATTCTAGGTGAGAATGAAGACAACACAGAGTTGTTGATGACGGACAGAGTTCTGTCATTATGTGAGTACCTGATTCAAGAGGCCCCTTCTAAATTCTTGTTACATGATCCAGTAAATTTGGGACAAGGCTAGTTTGAGAGGGGTTTCTATTGCATGCAAGCAAAGGTATCCTAACTAATGCATTCTGCCATCCAATGGCAGAGGATGAGTTTGCATTGATTTTCAACACATCCTGTGACATCTGATTCACAGATAGAGGCTGCAGAGCTTAGAGGTGAGTTCGAGACAGGAGATGGAAACGTGGCAGTGGTATTTCAGGGAAAGCTAACCAAGGCTGTGCAGAATTCTCTCTGCTGATTTGAATACCACAACCTGAAATATTTTCCAGATTTGAAAGCTCAGATGTGGGCCCTGCTGAGCTTCTGGAAGCAATAAGGCTCTAAGAAAAGGATTCATGCTAGGACACACAAGAGATTAAGGACAACACTACAATGGCATTTTATTAATTTACATTAAAAATAGAGCTGATATATAGACTGCAGCACTCCCATTATCATCTTATGTACATTATGTTCTTAAGCTACACAGGAAGCCAAAACATAATCAAAAACCACTTGTTCAAGTTGCTTTACTATAGCATTGTCAAGAGAATTTGAAATCTGTATGTTCAGTGTACTTGGTCCATAGAGGCAAACTAACATAGAAAGCCAGGTCATGGGCACTAGTCAGAACAGCAAAGACTTGGAACCAACCCAAATGTCCATCAATGATAGACTGGATTAAGAAAATGTGGCACATATACACCACGGAATACTATGCAGTCATAAAAAAGGATGAGTTCATGTCCTTTGCAGGGACATGGATGAAGCTGGAAACCATCATTCTCAGCAAACTATCACAAGGACAAAAAACCAAACACCACATGTTCTCACTCATAGGTGGGAATTGAACAAAGAGAACACTGGGATATACAGCAGGGAACATCACACCCTGGGGCCTTGTTGGGGGAGTGGAGGACTGGGGGAGGGATAGCATTGGGAGAAATACCTAAAGTAAATGACGAGTTGATGGGTGCAGCAAACCAACATGACACATGTATACCTATGTATCAAACCTGCATGTTGTGCACATGTACCCTAGAACTTAAAGTATAATAATAAAAAAGAAAAAAAGCCAGGCCATGAGCAGAAGCTTGTTTGACTGGAACAAGATGGAAAATGAGGCATTAGATAAGTTATTGTTTAATGGCACTGAGCTAAAATAACCTCATAAATTTATTTTACAGGGTTGGGGATGTAGCCTTTGGATTTCAAAACATGTAAAGTTCAGATTGTCAAGCCTTCCTCTCTCCCAGATAGTACTTAAAGGGCAGTCTCAGTGATTTCCCTTCCTCTGCCATACTATAGCTGTTCAACTCCTTTTCTGCTGGAAATATTCCTTCTGTGTATCTTATGCACTCAATTGGATGATGAAGTAGTGGTATGGGTGGTACCAATGATGACATTCCCAGCGACTTGCAGCAGCTCAGGAGCACAGGCTGTGTACCTACCTTCCCAAGGCTGCTTTCAGTGATGTCACATTGGCAGCTTGACATCAGCTATGATGGAAATATTGACATCACAGAAACTGGCAAACATTACAAATCAGGGTGTTCTCCCTGCAAACACAGAAAGCTGGTGGTTCAACATTTACCAGCACACCACTGGTTATGAGTGCAATAGGCCCAACACCCTTGTTGTTTCTTTCAGGTGTACATTTCTACTTTGAACCATTATGGACTGATCTAATATTAGACATTTAGAGAGAAATTCTGTGGCCTTATTTCTAAGATCTTACAGGGTCCTTCACTTTGTCTCCGGCCCTTACAATAAAGGGCTCACTTGGGGCTAAGGCTCCAGTTCCACAGGATGCTGGTCTAAGACAGGCACCTCCTGACTCTCAGTATGGTGTTCCCACCACACCTCTTACCAATCAAAACAATTACTTGCGTGTAGAACTGCTCCCAGCTAGTAGGAAGGATTTCATAAAATCATTTACCCTAAATTGCTAGCATTGACGCAATGTTAACTTCTTTCAGATTATTTGTGTTTTCCTAGCCTACAGGAAGAGTGATAAGTGGTGAGACTTCTGGCAACACTTCAGGCTACTGAGGGAGTTAAATAGAAGCCAGGAACATTACTAATATTTCTTACTCTTAGGCTGGCCACCACCTAAAGGCAACCCTGCTAATTAATTCTCTAAGTCTTGGGAGAAGAAATGCTGATGATGATAATAATAAAAATAATGATGTTTTCAGGACAAATCAGTCACTGTCCTTCCTGATAATGTCGCAGGGAATTTCTCTGACTTTTGGTAACTCTCAGATATAGGAGAGATAAGTTGATAGAACTCAATCAGAATCTCTGTGATCCAAATATATGAAAATACTTGTTGAAAAGCGAGGATTTATTGCCTGAAATTTGAGAATACTCTAGAGATGGCCCTCTCTTCTTGTTTTGCAAATATACCAATGATGATATCCAGAAAACGTACAGTAACTCAGAGGAGAGAAACTCAGGGCTCCTGCTTTCCAGGTGCACTCTCCCCTTTACACAAGTCTGTCTCTTCCTCACCTCTGAGATTTCTATTTCCCTGGAAGTTTCCTTCTAAATGCAGTAAACATAACACATCTGGATATGCCAAATCAGCACGTATGCTGGAGAAACATACACTTGGTACAGCCTAAATAAACTAAAGCCCAGAAGCTGCTGTCTGATGTTCTCAGGGACAGATGTCAGTAGCAGGCCTGGGCTGGCCTTCAGTGTGCAGGCTGCCAGGGGCGGTCTAGGCAGCTTCTGCCAGTTCTCAGAGACTCACCAGGACTGTTCACTGTCTCACACTTGTTTCTTTTCAGGTTTTACAAGACTCATATGGTGTCTTTCATTTCAGTGCCTATTACTCATTTCAATGATTCAGCCGACCCAGACAGGAGGAGGAAAGCAAATGGACATGAGGTATGTGGAGGAATCTACTGAAAATGGGATTGATTGGGTTTTAAGAAAGTAGGACTTAAAGTTGGATGAGGCAGCATTCTGAGGATCTTAAGTTCCCAAGACATAATGTTCAACATTTATTGTCAAACCCAATTTCTGACTAAGCCATTTACGCTTTCTGAATAACCACTTTAATTTTTATTCACATCTACTCACCTTTTAAAAAATGGAAGTATGAACCAATTTTTAAAGAAATAGGACCAACCTTGGAAACTTATAATTATTAATCTTTATATTTTTATGACACTTGATAGTTTACAAAGCTGATTTCACTTGATCTTTACAAAAGCCCTATGGGGTGATATTTTTATTGCCCACATTTTACAGATAAGGAATTAAATCTCACAAGGGTTTGAAGACTTCCCCAAAAACATCATAGGGCGACTAAAACTAGTTAACCCCAAGGCCCTGTACCAGAATGATCACTTGCCTTTCCCGCACCAACCCACACTCACCAGGCACAGCGTCCAAGAGGCTCTGCCTCTTTCTCAATGCCATCTTTGGGTTGCCTCATCCTACCTGCAGTGCTTACCTTCAAAGCAGATGCTGACAATGCGTTTGGATTTTGGAGGCTTGATTATGAAATAAAACTGAATAAATAGTGCTGGACACATGTTGAGTTTCAGTTTTCTGACCCTCCTCTTTTGAGACTCCAGGTCCAACCCTCACTTGTACCTTCAGATTCATGGACACCACTGATGAGGTTCTGGCTTGTTTCATTTTCATTCATGACTTTGACTCCCAGACCATACTTTGATCCTGGTTCTGACAGCGTTGATCTAGACACATCCTGACCTCTAAGGCACCATCAAACCAATTTTGTCCAAGTAGTGTAAATATCATTGCCCACCACAGATCTGGCAACAATAATTTAACATTTGCTGAGCACTTACTATGTGCCAAGCATGGTAAGTGATGAATGCTTTATGTTCATTAACTCATTTAATGCTCATAGCAACCCTCTGAGGTAGGTACTCATAATTGTGTAGATGAGAAAGCTCAGGTGAGTAACTTGCCGAAGATCACACAATAAGTGGGGAGGCCAGGATTTGTGCCTACATCATTTTGACTCTGCAATGTGGGCTCTTAACCACAAGGAAGTACTGACCTCCAGAAGTCATCTTACATCCACCTCCTCACCATGGATAATTGAGGATGATAAGTGGTTATGAGCACTTTCTTTGTTGAAATTTAAGATTAAAAATTGACTTGGAGGGTAGTATTGTTAGAGATCAATCCATGATCTGGGGGAAAATACCTACAGAGAGAGACAATGGGAAGACTGAGAACCCATTAATGAAAGGCAAGCAGTCCACACTATATTGCTTGTAGTGTAACATTTGAAAAAACACATATTTTGTGGTGAGCTTGGGCAAGATGCTGCCACCCTGGGAAGGCAGCCAAGAATTACTGCCACCTCCACCCCAGAGGATCACCCCACTAAAGGCCACAGAGAGGACCAGCCCCCAACAGAGACTGCTTGTAATTTCTCTCACTGTGGGAGTTTCCAAATGAATAAACAAACAAATAAAAGTGGTTCTATAATTTTCTCTGCGATTCAGATTCAGTGAAGCAGTAAGTCTTTGGTGCTTAATTATGAAAGATACCAAAAACACTTATTGTCCCAAATACTTTGCAGAGCAATAACATTGAAAAATAGTTCTAAGGCCTGTTTCACTGATCTAGACTTCTCTGTTTTCTCATGTATGATGCAAACATTTAAAGAAATGAACAAAAGTCAGATATGACTGGAAGCTGCTTGAATTAATGTGGATCAAGAAGAAAATGGCAAAAATTCACAGTCCCCAAGCCTCATTACAACCATTAGGATTCTCCCCTTTTAGATATTTTACGGAACTGCTAAAAAGTTGTCAGTAATTACTTTATTGAGCATCTGCAAGGTGCACAGCATTGTACATAGCTTGAAAATGTCAAATTGAGTTTTGTCACACCCTCTGTAAAGGCTTCCCTAATTTCCATGGTTTTGTGGTTTCTCTTCCTCTGTTCCAAGGAACATGCTATTAGTACCTTTACTGCAGCACTTACTTGTCCTTCATGTGTTACAAGTACAACTGTACTACGTGTTCTCTCCACTAGGCTTTGACTCCTCAAAGATGGAATCCATGCATTGTTGATCTCTGCAACCTTGATGTCCAAATATGTGTTTGACAGATGAACAAATG
Source organism: Colobus angolensis palliatus (assembly GCF_000951035.1). Classification (NCBI taxonomy): domain Eukaryota; kingdom Metazoa; phylum Chordata; class Mammalia; order Primates; family Cercopithecidae; genus Colobus; species Colobus angolensis. The sequence goes on along the minus strand of NW_012120709.1, from coordinate 1,276,301 downwards.
ACTGAATAAATGTAGGGTGCTGCACTTTGGTTCCTTCTCCCAACTCCCTAGTCTGCATTTAGGTGGAAATGGTTGATGCTGAGTGAGAAGCCAACATTCAAAAGGCACAATGAAAAAGAGAAGTGTCCAAAGGCATAGCTGATCCACAGACTAGAAAATCAGCTCCATAATAAGGAAGAGGCTGATCCCAAGGCCTCAGAACATAACAGAGCCACAGCAAGATCTTTAAGCCAGAGTTGGGGTTCATCAACCCCAGCCTCTACCTGAAAGCCCAGCGTAGCTCATTAGGAACAGGGCAGCAGTCCAGCCACCTGCTGTGGCTTCAGGTCCAATGCAGATGGTTCCAGAGACCTATGGGCACAGCCACACTAGTAGCTCAGGGCAGTGGGTCTCAGCCACCTAACCTTACTGATACTTTTTGCTTTATTGTCCCTTTTTAGATTTCAAAACAGGCCATGCAAGAATAAATAGACACTAAACAATTGGATGTGAAAACGAAGACATTCCCAAATGGTTCTCAAGAAGCTGTTTGGATGCTGTGCTCCTTACATGGTGCTAAGGGGCTCAAGCTGCCATGGATGCCCTTTTCGGGCCTTTCAGTATGCAAATATGTGCTAGGAGGGAATTAAGTTTCCCTGGGATGCAGTAAGCATAATGTTGTACGTGGACGGCTAATTGTTTTCATCACACATGCCAAATCCAACTGATTAGTCAGGGCCTGGAGTCTGTTTGATGGATGAGGAAATCTTGCCACGGTCCAGGGAGGCAGCTGAATAATAGCACGAACTTCCCATGTCTGACATCCCAGGTGTGATGGGACATGTGCAAACAACGTTGGCTCCTAATCTGCTCTCAGCCACGAAACTAAGGGGCCTCAGGTTCCTTATCAAATAATAGTTTGGCTGGACTGTCCCTCTGGTCACTTCTAAAATTCCTTTTCTTTATCCAGCAGGATTCTTGACCAATCAGTATCAAGTCAAACCCTCACCCTTTACCTTCACACTGCTGAAATAAAGGGACATCCAAACTTTATGCTCCCTAAGACAAGTGTTGGTAAAATACTGCTTTAAGTTTCTTAGATAAGCCTGGTGCATATCTCCCTAGCACGGACTCATGTGGTACTCCCTAACCTTGCACCACAAACCGATCAGGATGGCAGCTTGCTGGCTGCTGTTCTACTCTGGATGTGACTCTGCTATTATTCTGCAAAACGTAACTCTTGCTACACTCATGTTTCTCATTCATCAACCCCATGCAAATGGTTGACATGTTCTCTCCTTGTTGGAACCCCGAATTTTTGCATATAACTTTCTGATTGATCCAGGGCTGTAGCTCCAAGATCAGGATTTCATACTTGGCTGTTTCCTACCTCTCAGCAATTCTTTAAAACATTCAGAAAAAATCCAGATGATTCCACCCCAATTGTGGGAAGCAAAGTTTGGTCCCTCTTGTTACATTTTTTAGCGCAAGATTTAAAATGACAAGTGCTTGATCAAAAAAATTTTGAGAATGAGCTCTCACATTTCACTTGTATTAATGGGGGAGTTATGTTTGTAGCCTGAAACACACTATAAAAATAATTTCCTAAGATATAATTATTCTTAAATATTTTACATTTTTTTTCAGAGATGGCCAGAATAATTTTTATCTTTATTTTGTGGCTCTTTTCTATATAGTTATACTAAAACAACCATTTAGGGACATAAGTCAGAGTATTTTTACTGTACTAGGTACTTACTCAATGCATTAGAAAAATCTAGTATGTTGCAGAATATGAATTTTCATGTTAGCTTAACATATGGATCTTTCAGTTCAACCCTGTCAGGCAGGGATACACGTCAAGTTAATCCAAGCTGGGCAAAAGATGTCCTTGGATCTGCAGCACCTACTAAGAGCAGGGCTGTCCACCTTCTCTTCTCTTCTTTTCACCTGAGAGGACTGTATTATACCATTCAAGATGCCAAAAAAAAAAAAACTTTGCCCTTCAATTCAAACTCTGTTATGCCACATTTGGCATAAAATGCTTACCATTACCTAAAAATTATTTTTTAAAAAGTGCTTATAATTACCTAAAAGAAAAATGTAGCAAAATTCAACTTTGGAGGAAAATGAAAACTGTACATATCTTTGAGAGCCAAGGAAAGCTAAGAGATATAGAAAATTCTACATCCCCACAAAGTCATTTCAACAGAGAGGCATTATCTGCATTCCACCAGGGTCAGTTGAGTTGGGGTGAAAGATAAGCAAATGCTGAGAAATTGGCTGCAGAATTTTTTTTTTATCTGTTTTGCCTTAAATCACAAAAAGCAATGGGAGGAACAAGCTCCCTTTGTCCTTTTCTCAGACACCTTTGGTTTAAAGTTGTTCTTTTTCTAATTCTTTCCTCCCCTATAATTTTTAATTATCAGAAATAAATACCAGTGCGTTTCAGGTGGTCATCTATGTCAGAGTGCATAACTGAAGTTATTAGTGGCTTGGGAGTTTGCACACATAACTGGAGGTAAACAGCAGATTACTACACCTAATCTCACCCTGAGCATTTCTCCTCTGTCAAGTCTAAATTCTGCCATCTTCTTTTGCAAAAACAAGCAGACATCCCCACCAAAGGCCAAAATATAATGATAACTGACAGTGAACAGAAACCCATTGTAAAGACAAAATATTCCAGCTTTCAAATTCACTGTGACTGGATACTATTAGTTTTTTGAGTTTATAACTCCCCAGAATTGTCAAAAGTAACCTTGTAGCCAATCCGCTTGCAGACACTAAAAACAACCTGAAATAGGCCACCCAGGGTACCAAAAGCAGTGTCAAAGAGCAGTGAGACAGTGCCACCAAGGCCCAGTGCAATGTCCTTGCATACAATTGGAATAGCGCCCATGGTATACACAGGGAAAGTGGCCACATCCACAAGGACACGGACAGGGATGCTCAGAACTCGGCAAATGGCCTTCAGCAGACAACAAAGGATCCGGAGAACAGCCCTGATGACTTTGGCCACAACCTTCAGCACCTTCCAGGGAATGCTCACCAACTCTTCCCCAATGGCCATGAAGTATGAGATGGTGGCTGACCCCAGGCGGTAAAGACAACTTTCTATGCCATTAATCACCTGCTTGGTAACACACCACAGGAGATAGACAATGTTCTTCAGGATTGCTACTACAAGGTAATAAATTAATTGAAAAAGCTTGATGAATGGGGTAGCAATGAAGCCCATGAGTTTTCCCAAAAAGGTACTACTTCCCTCAGATGCCTCTGGAGGCAACGGAGCAGACCTCTTGCTCCTTGTGCTAGAGAGGGGACTAGAAGTCTTTTGAGATTGCACCATTCGTTCTTCATCCTGGACTTGGTTAACCACTTCCAGGATTTTTTTCATTTTCTCTGTGTCTTGCTCAGTTTCACCACAGTTGTTCTGAAACAGCTGAGGGTTAAATGGAAGCAGTTTCTGAAGATCTTTTACCATCACGTCTTCTATGATGTCACTGTCCCGGGTGTGCTTGACAAAGCCCATGGCCCAGCCACCTCCAGGCACAGCACAACAGGCCGCCAGCCAAACAAACTCAGGGACTGCCACTTTATCTTTAACTCTGTAGTCCGAGGGCACTGTGCCTGTGAGGATATATAGGTCTTCCCCACTGCCACACTGTGGGGTCAAAGCCCGGTCCATTAGGCTGTGGAGATTCACGTACCACCGTTCCTGGAAGGACTGAGTCATTGGGGCTGAATTTGTGAGAGTAAATGTGGCCACCTGGAGATTACTGCTAAGGGAGAACGGGTATAGCTGTCCTCTTTGGTAATCAGAATCAAGGTAATCTGTATTCAAGGCTTGCTTGCTTCCCAGGCTATTCACAGAGGTGATGGCCTCTGCCTCATTAATCGCCTCCTCAAGGTTGCTGTTGGGGTCATCGATCTGAAAGAAGAAAACAAGTGGTGAGATGTATCCTTGCTTGCAGCACAGAGGCAGCACTAGAATCATCCTGCCCAGACTCTGGAGAAGTCCCCACTGGTCTATTACTTCAAACGCTTGAGTTTGGAAGGACTTGGTTCTCTGGCACATGCACACTTCATTCTAATATACCAAAATCCTGGTGTTTCAAAGCATCTTTCAGATAGGCTGTTTCCTAGTCTATTACCTGTGTTTACCCCACCCTGATCTACAGTAACACCCCTTCACTCACACACACACCCACCATCGTAATGTTCTTTTTAAAATCTGCTGTAGTCTGGGGCCAGGACCGTGGCTCATGCTTGTAATCCTAGTACTTCAGGAGGCTGAAGTGGGTGGATCACCTGAGGTCAGGAGTTTGAGACAAGCCTGGCCAACATGGTGAAACCCCATCTCTACTAAAAATGCAAAAATTAGCTGGATGTGGTGATGGGTGCCTGTAATCCCAGCTACTTGGGAGGTTGAGGCAGGAGAATCACTTGAACCAGGGAGGCAGAGGTTGCAGTGAGCTGAGATTGCACTATTTTAACTCCAGCCTGGGCAACAGAGCAAGACTCTGTCTCAAAACAAACAAACAAACAAACAAACAAAAAATGTTGTAGTTTCATGAACTTCATAATTCTCTTTTGGAATACTTTTCCATGAACTTCAAAGTAATTATAAAAAAAGGGGGGGGGGAGTAGATCTCAACAGGCAAATAAAGCCAGAACTGCAACTCAGTTAATCAGCCACCAATGTTGGTTGCGATTGAATGCACATGTTCCTAAAGAATGTTTATACATTTTTAGATTTACGAAAAATAATCAACTCTAATCAGTGCATTTAAATTACATGGGGGAAATGTATAGTCTGGTGTTGGTTACTGGATATTTATCAGGTAAAACTAAAATTCAAATTAGACGAGTTGCTGTTTGAACTTAATCTCCCCAATATTTGCTATGATTAACAATTCATTTTCTGTCTTGGTCAATCTAGACACGTGCTATATATCAATTGCAATCAATATATACATCCTTTCTTGGTTCTGCTTTCTTTTACAAAAAATTCAATATTATTTATGATTATTTTCATCTTATCTGAAAGGACAAAAGGAAAGTGCTTAGGATTAATTTAGGATTATGTCATTATCCCCCAAACTAACTTGTAAATTCTTGACATGAGGAACCATGTATATTCCCCCAAAACCCAGCCCAAGGCCTGACACATACTAGAATCTCAAGGCATTCTTGTTAGTCTTTATGCCCTGGGGTGGCAGTATTTATAATAGCAGCAAGTGGAACCATCCCACATTTTCAAAAACAGGGAAAGGTTTCATAAATAACATTATGTTATATCCATCAAAGAAATAACTCATTAAAAACCATTATGGCCAGGCATGGTGGTTCAAGCCTGTAACCCCAGCACTTTGAGAGCCTAGTGTGGGGAAAAGAAAGAGAGATCAGCCTGTTACTGTGTCTATATAGAAGGAAGTAGACATAAGAGACTCCATTTGGTTCTGTATTTGAGATGCTGTTAATCTGTGACCCTACCCCCAACCTTGTCCTTGCAAGAGACATGTGCTGTGGTGACTTAAGGCTTAATAGATTTTGAGCTGTGCAGGATGTGCTTTGTTAAACAAGTGCCTAAAGGCTGCTTGCTGGTTAAAGGTCATCACCATTCTCTTAATCTCAAGTAAGAGAAAAGCATTTGTCTCCTGCCCGTCCCTCGGCAATGGAACAACTCCGTGCAAAACCCGATTGTATGCTTTGTTTACTGAGCAAGGAGAAAACTGCCTTTAGGAATAAGGTGGGACTTGCTGGAGCAATGCTGCTAAAAGGTTTATGGAGAGTTTGCATATGCATCTCAAGGCACAGCATTTTCATTTAAACTTATTCATGTCACAGGGATTTTTGTTCATATGTCTTACTGCTGATTTCCTCCCTACAATGATCCTATTGTCCAGCCACTCCCTTATCTTTAAGATGGGAAACATAATTATCAATAAATACTGAGGGAACTCAGAGACCGGGCCGGTGTGGGTCCTCTGTAAGCTGAGCGCCGGTCCCCTGGGCCCACTTTTCTTTCTCTATACTTTGTCTCTGTGTCTTATTTCTTTTCTCAAGTCTCTCGTTCCACTTAACGAGAAACACCCACAGGTGTGGAGGGGCAGGACACTCCTTCAGCCTAGGCAGGTGGATCACCTAAACTCAGGCATTTGAGACCAGCCTGGGCAACATGGCAAAACCCCACTTCTATAAAAAAAAAAATTCAAAAAATTAGCTGGGCATGGTGGTACACACCTGTGGTCCCAGCTACTCAGGAGGCTGAGGTGGCAGAATCGCTTGAGCCTGGGAAGTAGAGGATGCAGTGAGCAGAGACTGTGCAACTGCACTCCAACCCGAGTAAGGGAGTGACACCCCCATCTCAAAAACAGTCATTAAAAAGCACTTAGAATTATAAAGCGGTTCGTAATGATGAGAAAACATATGCTATAACGTTGAAAAGAAAGGGCAGGATATAAAATTAAATAATCACTTTTTAAAAGCCTTCAAGTATGTAAGGAAACATTTTGAAAATAAACATATGACATGTCAACATGGTTGTTTAATTCCTGGGGATGCAAGTCATATTTTTTCCTCTATTTTCTTGTTTCTCTCCTCGTACCTCCCTACCCACATCAACCCATAATATGTGTTACTTTCGGCCGGGTGCGGTGGCTGAAGCCTGTAATCCCAGCACTTTGGGAGGCCGAGACGGGCGGATCACGAGGTCAGGAGATCGAGACCATCCTGGCTAACCTGGTGAAACCCCGTCTCTACTAAAAAATACAAAAAAACTAGCCGGGTGAGGTGGCGGGTGCCTGTAGTCCCAGCTACTCGGGAGGCTGAGGCAGGAGAATGGCGTGAACCCGAAAGACGGAGCTTGCAGTGAGCTGAGATCCGGCCACTGCACTCCAGTTTGGGTGACAGAGCGAGACTCCGTCTCAAAAAAAAAAAAAAAAAAAAATGTGTTACTTTCAAAAGGAAATAAAAAAATACAAACCTAATTAAAATGAGTAAATTATTGGTAACTGATTCTCTAAAATTGGTGCTACTCACTAAACATAAAATAAACCCCAAGGGGAGTCAAAGCCATAGGAATTGTGTTGTACCTCTAGTCTGAGGGCAGTCCAACTGTGCATCTCTCTGGCTCTGCAATGGCAAATGAAGACACTCTCTTGCAGGTATGCGTAGGGGTACTGAGGGCAATGGATAAACAACTTGGTATATTTGCTGAAACCTAATGGAGTAATCTATCGGCTGACCCTACTCATTCACTCCATGTCTTCCCCCATTCTTAGAAGGAGCAATGATCCTGGGTACTCTTCACTGCTACCACATCCTTTGTAGGATAGAGATAAGAAGCTCATTCACTTGGTTAAGCTGCTGTCTCTGCTCTCTTATATCTGAAAGATACATCCCAAGGAAACATTAGCCTCATTTTTTAATCATAAGACCAGGATATAGCAGAGCCAAGATCTACGGAGACTTGGGTGTAAGGTCAGGGTTTTAAGATGTACATTTCTCCATGGTTACTGGGGCATTTGGTATGCATTTAGCCTGGTGCAGTGCCTTCATTCCTTCTAGGGAAACTAAAGATTGTTTTTGAATTGATAACCCTGTGGCAGAGCATTGCGGGAGCATGCTGGAGTGTCTTTAGCCCAAGAGCCACCCAAGGGTGAAAAGTGCAGGGGTTGATGGAAGGCCTAAAAAATGAGCAGAGAAGAGGGACTTGGATGAGGAAGGGGAGGAGGCAAAAGAAAGAGGCAGAAGGAGAACAGGGGAGGATAAAAAAGGGAAGCAAACGAGAGAGAAGTAAATGAGAGAGAATGTGCACGCATGTGTAAGAGACAGAGTGTCCCATTGTTAAGCAGAAACCAGGACTTACAATGGACTTACAAAGACTGTGGGGGTTGATTCACTCCCAAACTGCTATGCGTGGTCTTCCAGTGCTGCGATCAGAGAAGACTAAGCTGGGTGTTTCAGCATCCTCTTAGATCACTTGAGTTCAGGGGGCTTCAGATTTCAGCCACAGCTTTGCACCTGACAACCAGGTAAGGCCTTTTCTGCCCAACTCCACAGGGAAATTTCCCATACACTTACATGGGAAATAAGCCAGGATGGAACCAAGGTGGCTGGGAAGGCCATGGCCCAGTTCGGTACTGGGTCCTGTGCACCCCACTGCCCTGGGCCTTCCAAGGCAAAGCAGTAACTAAATCATATGCTCCAGAAATACTGGCAGCTTTGGGAACATCTTCCCTCCCCTTCCCCTGCTTTCTTCAGAACTTCATATTCATGTTTACTATATTCTTATGAACTCCAAACCTGGTTCTATGGTTTGATGACAAGATAGAACATAGTATCTAAAATTGAGACAGAATATCTGGCTACTACTATACCTATATAGTGATGGGGAGATGGATTGGAGACCAATATTTTTTGAACTACCTATTTAATGCTTTCAATATAACATTATATGGAAGCATTTTTACTTTATTTTACAGATAGGGAAACCAAGACGCAGAATGATGAAGAAATTTTCCAGTATTCCAATAATTAGTAGCAGGAATGGAGCTTTTTCCATTTCAATGATTTTTTTTTCTAGCATTTCTATTGTTTTATTTCAAATTCTCCTTTTTTTTTTTTCTCTTGGGAAATCCTTTTTTATCTTTTAGCAGTTTAGACATTTATTTTTAAAATTCCTTTAAGATTTCTCTATTTGGTTTTTCAGTTTATTTTGTTGCTTCTACTGGTTGACTTCAAGGAGTGTGTATAGCTAAGTACTTTGCAATTTCTGCTGATGAGTTTATCTCATGAGAGGTCCATGGTGTTTTGTCAAAAAAAAAAAAAAATCCAAAACAACCAAAACCCAATAGGATTGCTTTTGAAGTTGCCCCTGCCAGGTCCCTACAGAATTCTATGAATTGGGACCAGCTTCTGAGTTATTTTCTCAGTTCAGGGTTTTCACATGGAGAAAGCAGAGCAAATATGGAACCACCACATCCAGTCAGAAAAATGATACATTTTATCTAATATTCGATGTGTTTGCAGTGTGAGGAAAGGAATTCCACATCTGCTCAGTTGACCAGATATTTTCTCCATTGTCTCAGGTTTAAAACGTTTCTCCTAAAGCAAGCCTTGTTTCCTTTTATAACTCATTATAGATTTATCATCCCAACATGTATCTGCTTTGCTTAAATTTCTTTTTCTTTTTTTTTTTTTTGGTATTTATACCACCTCCTGAATCAATGTTTGGTATGAGTAGGACAGTATTTTTCAACACTTTTACTGATGGTAACAAGAACTATATAGGCTGAAGCCTCTCACTAACAATAGGCTACAGGGACTCTCCGCCTTTCCTAAATCACATTGGCCACTTTGTAAACAATCTGATTCTGTTTCCTTACTAATTCCTTTGTATTAACTATTACCCACCGCTCTTTTGTCTGTTCATGCAAGTATTTCTATCTCCCTGAAATTCATTTCCGTCAATTTTATCTTTTGCAACTTGAAGTTGTCAAAAAAACTGGACATTACATTATGAAGTCACTTTAACATATCATTTATAAAAATATATAAATCCTAGGACCTTTTATTTTTATTTTTATTTGAGACGGAGTCTTGCTCTGTCGCTCAGGCTGGAGTGCAGTGGCCTGATATTGACTCACTGCAACCTCTGCCTCCCAGGTTCAAGCAATTCTCTTTCCTCAGCCTCCGGAGTAGCTGGGATTACAGGCACGTGCCACCACACCTAGCTAATTTTTGTATTTTTAGTAGAGATAGGGTTTCACCATGTTGGCCAGGGTGGTCTCGAACTCCTGACCTTAAGTGGTCTGCCCGCCTTGGCCTCCCAAAGTACTGGGATTACAAGCGTGAGCCACAGCGCCCTGCCCCTAGGACCTTTTAATACCATGCTAACTGATTTCCACTGAGGGAAATGCCCATGAGCCCACTATGCTATCTCCCTGTTTAAGACCAGCTTTTTAACCAATGACAAGACTTTCTTCTGATCCAAAGATGACTCATGTTTTAATAGTTTTTGTTGAAGAATCATCTGAAAAATCTAAATAAAATCAGTGTACCAGCTCCCATCATTACCATGCTCACTTAACTCTACAAAACAACTAAATATGTCTTGGTAAGCTCTCATTTTCTGAAGGAATACCGAAGTGTGTGTGTGTGTGTGTGTGTGCGCGCGCGCATGCACGCATGTGTGTGTAACTTAAATGCCCACTTCATCTATAGGAAACTGTATTAAAAATAGTAATAGGCCAGGCACTGTGGCTCGTGCCTATAAACCCAGCACTTTGGGAGGCTGAGTGGTTGGAACTTGGTCACTTTAGGTCAAGAGTTCAAGACCAGCCTGGCCAACATGGTGAAATCCTGTTTCTACTAAAAATACAAAAAAAAAAAAAAAAGCACAAAGCAAACAAACAAAAAAAACCCAGGCATGGTGGCATGTGCCTGTAGTCCCAGTTACTTGGGAGGCTGAGGCATGAGAATGGCTTGAACTCAGGGAGGTGGAGGTTGCAGTAGCTGAGATCACGCCATTGTACTCCAGCCTGGATGACAGAGCAAGACTCTGTCTCAAACAATGAAAAGAAAAAAAAAGAAAAATAACAATAGTAATACTATTTGATTAAAATAGTCTTAGTATATTCTTTGATACATTGTCACTTAAAGGGCAGCTGTATTTTTCCATGCTCTCTACAGACATGGTTTAATGATCTGGTTATTGCAATTATAGTAAATTACTGACAACATTGCTCCCTAAAGACAAAAATAAACCTATGATGTAAGAGGTTATTTCAGATGGCAATTTCTGAATTATACCTGCCCATTTGCACACACCACTGATCTTCCTCTTTAGTATCCCACTGGAATCTCTAGATATAGGGGAACACACAAAGCTCTGTCTTTTCCACCTCCCAGCTTCCTAATCCCCCTGGACTGTCAATGTAATTTGATACAGTTCCTGTATTTAATGGAAAAATTTATTTCTAATCTCAACATGTTAAGTAGGTTTTAGAAAAATGAGCTGTCTTCGCTCTACTGGCCTGCTGCCCCATAAATAATCTTATAATAAATTCCTTTTGAAATCTAGTATCAAGAAAAAAATTTATCTCAAAGAGCTGGTCTGTTTTCTTGTAACAGACAGTAAAACCTATTTAAATCCATAGGTGGTTGGTTGGTTTGTTTGTTTCAGAATTAAATGAGGGGAAGCTGAATTTTTATGATAATATGCATGTAAGGAAAACAATGAAAAATTGAAAAGAGTTTTGGAGGGGAAACATTCACCCATTCAACAATATTTGTTAAGCCTGTATTACCGATGACTGGCACTGCAGGAGGAAGCACTGAAACTGAAAATAACAACAACCACCATCATCTATTAAGCACTGTATGCCAAACATTCTTCCATGAGCTCCACATGTATTATTAATACATCAGAAAGGGGCTGAGCTAACTATCCTCTCATTTAAACTTGCAACAACTATGTATTATTACTACCACATACAAGAGAGGTGAGGAAACTGAGGCACACTGAGATTCATTCACTGAAGAAGAAAATGAAGAGGGAGCACAGCAAGATGGCAGAATAGAAGGCTCCACTGATCATTCCCCTATAAGGACACCAATTGAATAACTATCTACACAAAAAATTACCTTCATAAGAACCAAAAATCAGGTAAGCACTCACAGTACCTGGTCTTAACTTCGTATCACTAAAAGAGGCACTAAAGACATAGGAAAAACAATCTTGAATCACCACCACCCCTCCACCATCCCACAGCAGCACTGGCATGGTGCAGAGAGCAACTCTACGCACTAGGGAGAGGGGAGTACAGCAACTGTGAGGCACTGAACTCAGTGCTGCCCTTGTTACACAGCAGGAAGCAAAACTGGACCAAACTCAGCCAATGCCTGCCCATGGAGGGACAGTATTAAACCAGCCCTAGCCAGAGAAAAGCTGCCAATCCCTGTGTCTGGCACTTGACTTTCCACCAGCCTCGCCACGGTGGGCTAAACTGCCGTGGGCTAAATAAACTTCAAAGGCAGTCTAGGCCACAGGGGCTGCAACTCCTAGGTGAGTCCTAGTGTGAACTAGGCCCAGAACCAGTGATCTAGAGGGCATGTGATCCACTGAGACACCAGTCAAGGCGGCTAAGGGAGTGCTGGCATCACCCCTCCCCTAACCCCAGGTTGCACAGTTTACAGCTCCAAAAGAGACCTCTTCCTTTTGCTTGAGAAGTGGAGAGAGAAGAATGGAAAGAGCTTTGTCCTGCATTTTGGATACCAGCTCAGCCACAGCAGGATAGGGCACTGGTCAGAGTTGTGAGGCCACCTTTCTAGGCCCTAGCCCCTGGATGACATTTCTAGATACACTGGGCCAGAAGAAAACCTGTTGTTTTGAAGTGAAGGACCTAGTCCTGGCAGGATTCATCACCTGCTAACTGAAGAGCTTTTGGGCCCTTAATAATCAGCAGCAATACCTAGGTAAGCATGTCACGGGCCTTAGATGAGACTCTGAGACTTGCCGGCTTCAGGTGAGATTCAGCGCAGCACCAGCTGTGATGGCTACAGGGAGAGACTTCTGCCCAAGAAAAGTGGAGGAAAAAGTAAAGAGGACTCTATCATGCACCTCGGGTATCAGCTCAGCCACAGAGGGCATCAAGCGGGCTCTTGGGGTCCCTGATTCTAGGACTAGGCTCTTGGATAGCCTTTCTGGACCTGCCCTGGGTCAGAGGGGAGCCCATTGCCCTCTAAGGTTAAGTCCCAGGCCAAGCAACATTTGCTACAAGCTGACTTAAGAGACTGTGAGGGAACACTGGCAGTGGTATTCTGGCAGTACTCCCCAAAAGACTGTGGTGGTAGTGTCAGAGCCCACAGGGTAAGGCTCCTCTGCCTTTGGAAAGGGGAGAGAAGAGTGAGAAGGACTGCATTTTTGTGGTTGGAATGCCAGCTCAGCTGAAGTAGACTAGAATACCAAGTAAACTTCTAAGGTTTTTGACTCTAGTCCCTGGCTCCCAGATGGCACCTCTGGACATGCCCAGGGCCTGGGGGAGCTCACTGCCCTGAATGAAATGACACAGGCCTGGCTGGATTTGCCACCTGCTAATTGTGGAGCCCAATGTCCTTGAGCAAAGGCAGTAGCCCGGGAGTGGTTACAGCATGCTGTGGGTGAACCAAGTACTGTGCTGGCTTCAGGTCTGACCCAGCACAGTCCTAGTGGTGGCGGCCACAGGGATGCTTGTGTCACTCCATCCACAACTCCAAGTGGCTCAGACCAGAGAGAGAGACTCTGTCTGTTTGAGAGAAAGTAAGAGAAGAAAACAAAAGACTCTGCCTGGTAACCCAGAGAATTCTTTCTGATCTTATCCCAAGACCATCAAAGTGGTACCACTATGAGTCTGCAAGAACCACAGTGTTACTGGGCTTGGGATGCCGCCTAAAGCAGATACTGCATAGATCACAACACCCAAGTCTTTTCATATCTCTAGAAAGCCTTTCAAGAAGGATGGGTACAAGCCCAGTCTGAGGAGACTACAATAAATACCTAACTCTTCAATGCCCAGACACAGGCAAACATCTACAAGTATCAAGACCATCCAGGAAAACATCACCTCATCAAATAAACTAAATAAAGAACCAGGGACCAATCCTGGAGAAACAGAGACATGTGACTTTTCAGACAAAATTCAAAATAGATGTGTTGAGGAAACTCAAAGAAATTCATGATAACACAGGGAAGGAATTCAGAGTTCTATCAGAATAAATTTAAAAATGAGATTGAAATCATTAAAAAGAACCAAGCAGGAATTCTGGAGCTGAAAAATGCAATTGACATACTAAAGAATGCATCAGAGCTTTTTAATAGCATAACTGATCAAACAGAAGAAAGAATTAGTGAACTTAAGGACAGGCTATTTGAAAATACATAGTCACAAGAGACAAAAGAAAAAGAATAAAAAACAATGAAGTACACCTACAAGATCTAGAAAATAGCCTCAATGGGGCAAATCTAAGAATTCCTGGCCTTAAAGAGGACGTAGAGCAAGAGATAGAAGTAGAGAGTTTATTCAAAGGGATAATAACAGAGAACTTCCCAAACCTAGAGAAAGATATCAATATCCAAGTACAAGAAGGTTATGGAACACTAAGTAGATTTAACCCAAAGAAGACCAAGAGATTTAATCCAAACTTCCAAAGGTCAATGATAAAGAAAGAATCCTAAAAGCAGCCAGAGGAAAGAAACATAAAATACAACGGAGCTCCAATATGCCTGTTAACAGACTTTTCATCAGTGGAAACCTTATAGGCCAGGGAAAAGTGGCATTCCATATTTAGAGTGCTGAAGGAAAGAAATTATTACTCTAGAGTAGTACATCAGTAAAATTACCTTCATACATGAAGAAGAAATAACGACTTTCCCAGACAAACAAAAGCTGAGAGATTTTATCAACACCAGGCCAGTTCTGCAAGAAATGCCAGAGGGAGTACTTCAATCAGAAAGAAAAGGATGTTAATGAGCAATAAGTAATCATGTGAAAGTACAAAATTCACTGGTCATAGTAACTGCACAGAATATTATAACATTGGAACTGTGGTGTGTAAACTACTCTTATCTTAAATAGAAAAACTAAATGATGAACCAATAAAAAATTGTAACCACAACAACTTTCTAGGACACAGACAGTACAATAACATATAAACAGAAACAACAAAAAGTGAAAAAGTGGGGGAATCGAGTTAAGGTGTAGAGTTTTTATTAGTTTTCTTTTTGCTTGTTTATCTGTTTGCTTATGCAACAACTTTCCAGGACACAGACAGTACAATAAAATATAAATAGAAACAACAAAAAGTGAAAAAGTAGGGGAATTAACTTAAGGTGTAGGGTTTTTATTAGTTTTCTTTTTGCATGTTTATCTGTTTGCTTATGCAAACAGCATTAAATTTTTATCAGCTTAAAATAATGATAGTATTTGCAAGCCTCATGGTAACCTCAAACCAAAAAATATACAACAGATACACAAAAAATAAAAAGCAAGAAACTAAAACATATCCCCAGAGAAAATCACTTTCACTAAAAGGAAGACAGGAAGAAAGGAAAGAAGAAAGAGATGACCACAAGACAACCAGAAAACAACAAAATGGCAGGGGTAAGTCCTTACTTATCAATTATAACATTGAATGTAAATGGACTAAATTATCCAATCAAAAGACACAAATGGGCAGAATGGATGAAAAAACAAAACTCATTGATCAGTTACCTACTAGAAACATGCTTCACCCATAAAGACACACATAGACTGTGTCTTTTCCATGCTAATAAAGCATGGAAAAAGATATTCCACGTAAATGGAAATCGAAAGAGAGCAGGAGTCACTATACTTATACCAGACAACATAGATTTCAGGATAAATACTATAAGAAGAGACAAAGAAGATTATTATATATGATAAAGGGGTCAATTCAGTGAGAGGATATAAAAATTTTAAATACATAAGCAACCAACATTGGAGCACCCAGATATACAGCTCAATTTTTTTTTTTTTTTTTTTGAGACAGGGTCTCGCTCTGTTGCCCAGGCTGGAGTACAGCGGTGCAATCTCAGCTTTTGCAACCTCAGCCTCTCGGGTTCAAGGAATTCTCCTGCCTCAGCCTCCCAAGTAGCTAGGATTACAGGCACGCGCCACCACACTTGGCTAATTTTGTACTTTTGGTAGAGACAGATTTTTGCCATGTTGGCCAGGCTGGTCTGGAACTCCTGACCTGAAGTGATCTGCCTGCCTCGGCCTCCCAAAGTGCTGGGATTACAGGCATGAGCCACTGCGTCCAGCCTATAATGCAAACACTATTAGAGCTAAAGAGAGAGATGCACCTCAATATGACAATAGCTAAAGATTTCTACACACCACTTTCAGCATTGGACAGATTTTCTAGAGAGAAAATCAAAGACAAGGAAACATCAGACTTAATCTGCATTATAAATAGATCTAATAGGTATTTAATCCTATTATTTTCCTCAGCATATGAATCATTCTTAATGATACACCATATGTTAGGTCACAAAACATAGCTGAAGACATTTTAAAAACTGAAATAATAGCAAGTATCTTCTCTGAACACAATGAAACAGAAATCAATAACAATAAGAATTTTGGAAACTATACAAATACATGGACATTAAACAGTATGCTCCTGAATGACCAGTGGGTCAATGACAAAATTAAGAAGGAAGTTGAAAAATTTCTTGAAACAAATAATAATGGAAACACAACATAACAAAACCTATGGGATACAGCAAAAGCAGTACTAAGAGGGAAGTTTATAGGTATAAGTGCCTACAACAGAAAAATAGAAAAATGTCAAATAAACAGCCTAATGTTGCATCTTAAAGAATAAGACAGGCAAGAGTAAGCCAAGCCCAAAATTAGCAGAAGAAAAGAAATAATAAAGATCAAAACAGAAATAAAAGAAATTGAAATGTAGAAAACAATACAAAAGATGAATGAAACAAAAAGTTAATATTTTTAAAAGTTAAACAAAAGTGACAAACCTTTAGCCAGAGCAACTAAGAGAAAAAGAGAGAAGACCCAATAAAGAAAATCAGAGATGGAAAAGGAGACATTACAACTGATACTACAGAAATTTAAAGTATCTACTATAAGTGGCTACTATGAGCAACTGTATGCCAATAAATTGGAAAATGTGGAAGAAATGGACAAATTCCTAGGCACATACAACCAACCAAAATGGAACAAGGAAGAAATCCAAAACCTGAACAGACCAATAACAAGTAATGAGAAGCTGTAATAAAAAGTCTCCCAGTAAAGAAAATCCTGGGACCTAATGACTTCACTGCTGAATTCTACCAGGCATTTAAAGAAGAACTAATACCAATCCTACTCAAACTATTCCAAAAAACAGAGAAGAAGGGAATACTTCCAAACTCATTCTATGAGGTCAGTATTACTCTGACACCAAAACCAGACAAAGACACATCAAAAAGAAAACCAGGGGCCAATATCTCTGATGAATATTGATGCAAAAATCCTCAACAAAATATTAGCAAGCCAAATTCAATAACACATTAAAAAGATCATTCATCATAACCAACTGGGATTTATTCCTGAGATGCAAGGATGGTTCAACATACATAATCAATCAATGTGACACATCATATCAACAGAATGAAGGACAAAAACCTTATTATCATCTCCACTGATGATGCAAAAGCATTTGACAAAATTCAACATCCCTTCATGATGAAACCCCTCAAAAAAGTGGGCATAGAAGGAACATACCTCAACATAATTATACGCATATATAACAGACCCACAGCTAAGATCATATTGAATGGGGAAAAACTGAAAGTCTTTCCTGTAAGATATGAAACATGGCTAGGATGCCCACTTTCACCATCACTAAGCAACACAGCTAGGAAGTCCTAGCTAGAGCAATTGGAGAAGAGAAAGAAAGAAAGGGCATTCGAATTGGAAAGGAAGAAGTCAAATTATCCTTGTTTGCAGATGATATAATCTTATATTAAAAACCTAAAGACTCCACAAAAAACTTAGTAGAACTGATAAACAAATTCAGTTAAGTTGCAGGACCCAAAATCGACTACAAAAAAGTAGTTGCATTTCTATATGCCAACAGTGAATAATCAGAAAAAGGAATAGAAAAGTAATTCCATTTAAAACAGCCACAAATCAAAGTAAATACCTAGGATTTAACTGAACCAAAGAAGTAAAAGATCTGTATAATGAAAACTATAAAACATTAATGAGAGAAATCAAAGAGGACACACAGGAAAAAGGAAAAATATTCCATGTTCATAGAAGAATCAGTATTATTCAAATGTCCATACTACCCAAGCAATCTACAGATTCAGTGCAATCCCTATCAAAATAACAATGACATTCTTCGCAGAAACAGAAGAAACAATCCTAATTTCTATATGTAGCCACAAAAGATCCAGAATAGCCAAAGCTATCCTAAGTAAAATGAACAAAACTGGAGGAATCATATTACCTGACTTCAAATTATACTACAGACCTATGGTAACCTAAATGGCATGTTACTGGTATAAAAACAGACACATAGACCAACGGAACAGAATAAATAACCCAGAAACAAATCCACACACCTACAGTGAACTCATTTTTGACTAAGGTGCCAAGAACACACACTAGGGAAAATACAGTCTCTTCAATAAAAGGGGCTGGGAAAACTGAATATTCATATGCAGAAGAATAAAAGCAGATCCTTATCTCTCACCATATACAAAAGTCAAATCAAAATGAATAAAAGACTTAAATCTAAGATCTCAAACTATGAAACTACAAGAAAACACTGGGGAAACGCTCTAGGACACTGCTCCGGGCAATTTCTTGAGTAATATCCCATAAGTACAGACATCCATAACAAAAATGGACAAATGGATCACAGCAAGTTTAAAAAGCTTCTACACAGGAAAGGAAACAGTAAAGTGAAGAGACAACCCACAGAATGGGATAAAATATTTGCAAACTACCCATATGACAAGGGATTAATAACCAGCATATATAAAAAGTTCAAACAACTCCATAGGAAAAAAAAGTAATAATCCAATTTAAAAAATGGGCAATCAGCCTGGGCAACATAGTGAAACTTATCTCTACAAAAAAGTAGCTAGGCATGGTTGTGTGCACCTGTAGTCCCAGCTACTCAGGAAGCTGAGGTAAGAAGATCACTTGAGCCCAGGAGGTAGAGGCTGCAGTGAGCCAAGACTGTGCCTGCGCAGCAGAGTGAGAGCCTGTCTCAAAATCAATCAATCAGTTAATCGATCAATCAATCAAACATAATAAAAAATGAGCAAAAGATTTGAAGAGACATTTCTCAAAGGAAGACAGAGAAATAGCAAACAGGCATATGAGAAGGTGCCCAACATCATTGACCATCAGAGAAATGCAAATCAAAACTACAATAAGATATCATCTCACCCTGGTTAAAATGGCTTATATCCAAAAGATAGGCAATAACAAATGCTGGTAACGATGCAGAGAAAAAGTAATCCTCTTACACTGTTGGTGGGAAAGTAAATTAGTACAACTACTATGGAGAACAGTTTGGAGGTCCCTCAAAAAACTAAAAATAGAGTGACAATATGATGCAGCAATTCCACTTCTGAGTATATACCCCAAAGAAAGAAAATCAGTATATCAAAGCGATATCTGCACTTCCATGTTTGTTACAGCACTGTTCACAATAGTTAAGATTTTGAAGCAACCTAAGTGCCCATCAACAGATGAATAAAGAAAATGTGGTACATACATATACACAATGAAGAACTATTCAGCCATAAAAAAGAATGAATTCCCGTCAACTGCAACAACATAGATGGAACTGGTGGTCATTACGTTAAGTGAAATAAGCCAGGCACAGAAATACAGACATTGCATGTTCTCACTTATTTGTGGGATCTAAAAATCAAAACAATTGAACTCATGGAGTTAGAGAGCAGAAGGATGGTTTCCAGAGACTGGGAAAGATAGTGGGGAGTGTGGGGGAGGTGGAGACAGTTAATGGGTATAAAAAAATAGAAAGAAAGAATAACCAATAAGACCTAGTATCTGATAGCACAATAGGGTGACTATAGTCTATAACACTTTAATTATGTATTTTAAAATAACTATAAGAGTATAATTGGATTGCTGGTAACATAAAGGATAAATGCTTTAGGGTATGGAAACCCCATTTTCCGTGATGTGATTATTATACATTGCATGCCTGTATCAAAATATCTCATTACCCCATAAATATATATACCTACTATGTACCATTGTATGCCTATATCAAAATATCTTATATACCCAATAAATATATACACCTACTATGTAACCACAAAATAATTAAATTTAAAAAAAACAAGCTTCAGTAACTTGCCCAGGGTCACACGGTTAGTATGTGATGGGACCACGTGCCAACTTAGGGAGTCCAACCCCATAGCTAGTGTTCTTAATCACTGTTTCATATGCCTCAAAATGCGCCTTCGCATCAATAAAGTCACCATCTATTTATGGAAACAAGGCAGATACATACAAATTTAAACAGAAAATCAAAAGAAAAACAATAGCATAATCCAGTTTATATCAACTGCTAAATGAATGTTAGAAAGAAAAACAACAATGGAATTTCAGAGAAAGGAAAGGCACAATGAGTGCAGTCAGGGAAGACTCTTGGAGGAAACAATCCTGAAGTGGAACTTGAAGGATGTGCAAGATGTTGACAGATTTGGTGAAACAGAAAGGTCAGTAAAGCTTTAGCAAGATTTCTACACAAAGGCTTACAGGCAGAAACAGGCAGCCTGTGAAAACAGGACACTGGGTAAGGAAAAGTGACAGGTTACTTGGAAAGGGTAGCAGGGCATCAGATGAAAATTTCAAAAACATTGTTGCATCCCATTTACCCTTCACATAACCCTACAAGGTAGGCATCATTATCATCCCCATGTTAGACATGGGAAAACCGAAACTCAGATGAATGGCAGGTACAAAGTCATCAAACAAGCATGTGGAAGAGCCAGGGCTTAAGCCCAGCTTCTCTGATTTCAAAGCTCCTAACTACACACCAGTAGCGCCCCAAGCATCTGAATGAGGAGAGGAATGCTGACAGCCACAGAGCAGACACGGTGAGAGAACAGGATAAGGGAACAAATGAGAGACAAAAATGGTGCCGTAAGGAGAATCAGTTGTCCAGAGTCATGCCAAAAGTCAAGGGAGGAGAAAGCTTTGGCTGGGGATGTTCAACAGTGTGTGCCACCTGCTGCAGAGAGGAAAGAGAAGGATGAAGTTAAGGCCCAGGCCTTTGGCGATTAGAGACCAGTAGTGACAGAGGGCTCAGGAAAGAAGACAGCTGGTGGAAGTGACTGGGTATAAGCAAGAGGAGACTGCAGCAAGAGGCCTCTTGTTTAAGAAGTCTTTAGGCAGAGGCAGGAGAGGAACAGGACCTCAGCCTTGAGAGACAAGTGGGTTACAGAGATAAACAAACATCATCTTCCATGCAAGGTAAAGGGAACATTGGGAGGCTGGGGCTACTTGAGTTTCTGCATGACAGAGCATCTTAGGGCAGGTTACCTGAAGCTCTAGAGCAGGGGTCCCCAACCCCAGGGCCAGGGACCAGTACTGATCCACCCGGCAGGAGGTGAGCAGTGGGTGAACAAGTGAAGTTTCATCTGTATTTATAGCCATTCCCTATCACTTGCATTAGCGTCTAAGCTCTGCCTCCTGTGAGAACAGCTGCGGCATTAGATTCTCATAGGAGTGCAAACCTTATTGTGAACTGCGCATGTGAGCGATCGAGATTGTGTGCTCATTATGAGAATCTAATGCCTGATGATCTGTCACTGTCTCCCATCACCCCCAGATGGGACCATCTAGCTGCAGGACCATCTAGCACCCCTAGATGGGACCATCTAGCTGCATAATGTGGAATCAGAGATTCCACTGATTCTACATTATGGTGAGCTGTATAATTATTTCATTATAGATTACGAAGTAACAATGACAGAAATCAAGAGCATAATAAATGTAACCCTCTTGAACCATGCCGAAACCATGCTCTGCTCCCTGGTCTGTGGAAAAATTCTCTTACATGAAACCTGTCCCTGGTGCCTAAAAGGTTGGGGACTTCTACTCTAGAGCATCCCAAGGGGAATGTTCAGAAGGCAATGGGTTGGAGCAGCAGGGAGGCACTGAACAGACTCCCATCCCTGAGGGCTTCTGGGCTGCAAAATCCATACAAATGTCAGGGGCCAAAGTCACCAGTGCAGATTTGCCATAGGGAGTTTGTCACTGAGGAGGGAGGAGAAGCTGTTTGTGGAAAGTGGCCCTCAGGGAATACAAGCATGAAGCTTTGGAGCCTGCTAGTAAACACTGCTCACTGGCCTCCTCCACTCCTTTCCTCTCCTTCTTTGGCCAAACCACTCTTTTCTCAACTTCTCTAGGCTAGAATCATATCATCTTCACAAGCTGTTTCTCTGAAATAGCTCAGAGACATGACAGGGACAACGGAGTTCCTTTAACTCCCTTCGCACTTGTGTAAGTGTTTTGATGTGACAGAAGATCCCACAGGGCCAGAAGACTAAGAGAGAGAACAGGTGTCCCAGCTGAGACCAGTCAGGGGACTACACCATGGGACAATGGAGTGAGAGTAGCCCTGAGAGCAGAAAGAGAGTAACAGAATGTCTCAGAATGTACAAGAGGATAAGGAGTCTCTGCAGAGGGCTAGAATGACTGGCTGGGAAGAATGGAAAAGGGGAGAAAGGTTTGTAATGTGTTACTAACATTGGTCACTGGCTTTAAAAAGCACACACACATATACAAACATACATACACACACACACACACGGACTTGAAAGTCAGGAAGAAAGGGTTGTCAGAGAGAAGGGAACCAAGTGTATCAGGGAGTGGGATCTTGTGCATTTGCCTCTGGTATTTTTATAGACTGTAGGCTCCTCAAAAGTTGGGATCATCTCTTGTACTCCTGTCTGCCTAAGTCATAATGGAGACTCTGCATATGGTAGGTTCTTGGTAGGTATCTGCTAATTAGTACACTGGTGACCATGATGGGAGCAATGGAACAAGACAATGGGGAGAGCAAGGGGATGATGTTGGGAGCCCCTATGGAGAAGAGTCAGCTTCTTCTGAGAACCTCTTCTGAGAACACAGGGGAGGATGAAAGGAGGGCAGATGAGGGGCTGGTGTTGGCAATTACTCAGGGAAGTGGTGATCTGCTTCTCTGCCATGGTGGCCAGGGGCCAAGAGCATAGGTTCCTAAAGGCATAGGAATGTCTTTAGCCTAAGGCCACTGTGCCAGGGAATTTACAGAAGAGGAAAAAAGGCTGCTGAAAAGAAAGGCCCCATGGAAGTCAGCCAGGACAAACCCAGGGTTTGAGTTTTTGTACTTACACCCCTAGCAATGATCTGCAGTCTAGAGACAAGAACAGAAAAATAACTGGCCTAGTGGGTGGCTATGAACCGTGGGAGCCTTGCCCCTGCAAACAGATTGAAGTACCTGACCTCGAAATCCAGGTGGGCATGGGCCCAAGGTTGCAGGTGATGGCTAATGGCACCGCTGATGTGAAGAGACTGAGCAGTGCAGGTGCAGGTAAAGAGCAAGACAGGCTCAGTGGTGATGGGGAACAGAAGAAGGCTGGATTCTCGAAGGAGCAGCATGACAGCAAGTAGCAGGCGAGGTGTGGCCCTGCTGCTGATGGGCAACTGGTGTGAGTGGAGACAGTGCCTCAGAGTGTGGGACACAAGTGGGCAGCTGAGTTTGGCAGGCTGACCTCCAAAGACAAAGAAGAGCCGTCTGCCACTGCACTGAGATGGTGTGTTCATCCATCAGTCTGAACCACTGAACTGAAGGGCCAGGGCCAGTGCCCAGTTATCTCTGTGTTCCCACACCTAGCATGACGGTCCTGCACTCCTGGAAGTGACTGGCATTTGTTGAAAGAATGATCTCATTTGAGCTCCACAACAATCTTCTGAGGCACATAGGATTTCCTCCAATTTGCAGATGAGCATCTGGAGAGAACTGGCTCTCCTCTAATTCTGCTCCGCGATCCACTGCGAGGAAAAGGTGGTCCCGACAACGGATCGCCAAAGTGGTTATTAAACTCTCAATGACTCTGACTCATGGAGGGTGGAGTTTCCTTCCCCTGGAGAATTTTAAGCTGAGGCTAGATAAGCACATGCAGGGGATGATTCAGACAAGATCCTGTGGTCAAGAGATGACCTAGGGAGCTATCCAACTCCGTGGGGACAAAGACGTTATTTCCTTAGGGGTTTATTTTTCAACAAGAGTTAAAATAATAGAATGAGCTGAACAGTGGGTGTTCCTATTTTGTTTCTGCTGTGTGAACTACAATACGGGCACACACTCACACACACTGGGATGTAAAAGGAATGCCACCACCCCTGCTGCCATCATCAGGTGGGTCAAAAAGCCCCTCCTTAGAAAAGATCGTGAGTGCAGCTGATAATGAGAACATCAGATAATCTTATCAGAGCTGCCTACAAGGGCCTAAAGGTCCTCTGCACAGTCACACGCAGTAGGATGAACTCAATCTGAGGCTGGGGTGAGTCCTAAGAGAACTTACTTACCATGGAAAACACCCAGTGAGGGAAGGAGCTGCCTTTCAACAATGGAGGGGGAGGATGGTGGGGCCACAGCAGATTAAGGACATTTGAGGAGGAATAAAGCATGAGGCCTTTTCAGCTCTCAGGAAAGAAAGTTCCAACCCACCCATTTCAGGAAAAAAAAAAAAAAAGTCTTCCGTGCTTGGCATCTAAAATACTCTTTATCCTCCTGGGAATAGAAACAGCTTTAGAAGAATTAGGGGAATGCTCACTTTTCTTTTTTCTTTCTTTGGGGGGTGTGTGTGTGTTTAGAAAACAGAAATGCAGAGCTTTTCATTTCCTGAAAGGCCTTTTAGGAGAGCATGTCCTTGTCCTCTCCGCCTTCCTCGGGTGAATCACCCTTCCTCTGGGCTCCCAGCACCACTCACACACCTTCCTGGCTGTGGGAAGAAGGATGCATTTCCAGCTCTGGCCTGTGCTGTGCACACCCGCAGGTGCTGGCAAACTGGGGGAAAACAAAGACAAATGACTAAAGAGCCCTCTCCTGAGCCAGAAGAGGGCGGAACAGAAGATAGAACGATCGAAAGGATGGGTGTTCTATTTGCATTTCAGACTTCTCTTTTTCTTGAGAAATTGAAAAAAATAAAAGGAGGAATTATTTAAATTCACCAACTCCAAACTGGCAATAAATGCAGGCAAGAAAGCCCTGTGTGAAGGCCAATGGGTGGCCTGGGGGCAAACAAACTCTTCCGTGGACTTCTCTGGCTGATCATCACACAGAGCGTGGAGTTTCAAGCTCCTCCTGGGAGCCTAAGAGTGTGTGGACTCCGGCCAGGCGCGGTGGCTCATGCCTGTAATCCCAGCACTTTGGGAGGCCAAGGCGGCCGGATCAGGAGGTCAGGAGATCGAGATCATCCTGGCTAACATGGTCTCTACTAAACCCCGTCTCTACTAAAAATACAAAAAAATTAGCCGGGCATGGTGGCACAAGCCTGTAATCCCAGTTACTCGGGTGGCAGGAGAATCGCTTGAACCCGGGAGGCAGAGGTCGCAGTGAGCTGAGATCGCACCACTGCACTCCAGCCTGGGTGACAGAGCAAGACTCCGTCTCAAACAAACAAACAAAAAAGTGTGCGGACTCCTTTAAGACCTTTCCAGACTGCAGTACCTTCTCAGGTTACATCATCCCTGGTCTTCTTTGGTTTCCTTCCTTACTCACAGAAGCCTGTTTTCCATTCTGCTTTCCTTTCCAGAGCAATTATTCTTAGCATTGACTGTGTGATACAGAATTCAGAGGAGTCCCTTACATTGAGAAGGCTCCATTTCTCATTTTTTCCACCTTCTGAGTTCAGACAAGATCAGAGGTTCTTAGGCCTGGCTGCACATCAGAATCACCTGAGAGCTTTAAAAATATCCTCAGGCCTCACCCAGACCTCTTTCTTCTTTTTATTTTCCTGTCTTTCTTTTTTTTTTTTTTTTTTAACACTGAGTCTCACTCTCTCACCCAGGCTGGAGTGCAGTGGTGCGATCTCTGCTCACTGCAAGCTCCGCCTCCCAGGATAGCGCCATTCTCCTGCCTCAGCCTCCCGAGTAGCTGGGACTACAACTCAGACCTCTTAAACCAATAAAAAAAAAAAGTTCCCTTCCACGCAACCCCAGCATCAGGGTGTTGTTAAGTTTCCCCAGGTGATTCTAATATGACTGTAAATTAGGAATCATGGGGCTAGATCTCCATCAGATCCTCATTGATCACTCTCTGAAGGAATTAAGCCCCTGCCTTGACAGCCACTGCAGAAAATTAGTGATGTCTCCTTAAATCAATAGTTCTCAGAATTCAGCTGGATTAAGGAGACATCACTAATTTCCTGCAGTAGCTGTCAAAAATGCAGACTCCTGTTCTTCACCACAGAGAGATATTCAGTAGGTCTGGGATGGGGCCCCCATATGCGTTTTCACCACCATCCCAGGAGATGCTGGAAAAGGGGGGTATCTATGAACCTCACGTTGAAAAACAAATGTTTAAATCATTTTGGGGAGTGCCCTGGCTAAGCTTAATTTATTCTCATGATATTGTGAGAGGCATTATCCACAAATCGCAAGAGCTGTGAAAATGACAAGGTAGAGAGCAAAATACTGTGGGTCATTTGGATCCTCCACCTATTAGATCAGCTAATATTCTGATCATGTAATGTGTGTAAGCATGGACTTCCTTCCTCAGTCCTAGGTGGAGTGTTAAGTCTACTTTTGTTATATATATTCCTTTGAACACTTCACTACTCTAACACCTTCAATAACATCCTATGACTTCCTAATTAAATGACAAACTGACATATTCATGGGCCTCCCTGCCAAATTTCTCCAACCTCTTCTCTCAAACCTTCCTTTATATTCAACCAAAATAGGTCAATCCCCACCCTCATCCATGTCAGTTTCATGGCTGTAATGTAAATATGCTCCACTTCCCTCTGCAACTGCCCCTGTCACTACTAGCTGGGGATGCCTTCACCATTCCTCTATGCTACCTAAATCCTATCTGGGTGCCAAGGCCCTGCTCTGACCTCACAGATCCTGTACAGGGTGTCCGTCCTTTGTCTTCCAGATCCATCTCCCCTCTTCTCTGCCCTACTCTGCATCTTGGGAGGCTGATCGATTTAGATGGGAAGCTGACTTGTAGGAATCACATCAGTTGAGCCCTGTTGCCCTCTGGCTTCTGACTGGAGCCATCAATGGGAAGGCGGGAAGAGAGAGGGACCAGATCATATATTCCCTTGCTTCCCTGCCTGGTTGCTGTGGTTCTAGCTCTGGCTGAATTTCTCTACAGACACAGCTCTCACCAGGGCTCCTACCCTTACCCCACAGGATGGTCACAGCTTCCTGCTGTTGCTAGTCCCTAGGTGCATCCCCATAACTGGCTGGCTCTCTTAATTCTTGTGCCTTCTGCAAACATGGATGCCACAAGTGGGGATCAAAAATATTCAGGGAAAAAATTTAATAATACAACAATAAAAATAATGCAAATTAAAAAGGAATGAGATCTTGTCCTTTGCAGGGACATGGATGAAGCTAGGAGCCATTATCTTCAGCAAACTAACACAGGAACAGAAAACCAAACACCGCATGCTCTCACTTATAAGTGGGAGCCGAACAATGAGAACATATGGACACAGGGAGGGGAACAATACTCACTGGGGAAGGGTGGGCTGGGGGGAGAACATTAAGGAAATAAGCTAATGCATGTGAGACTTAATACCTAGGTGATGGGTTGTTAGGCACAGCAAACCACATGGCACACATTTACCTATGTAACAAACACACATCCTGCACATGTACCCCAGAACTTAAAAAAAAATAGAATAATGAAAAAAATAAACAAGACAGTATTGCAACTCTATACATAGCATTTACATTGTACCTGGTATTATAAGTAATCTACAGATGATTTCAAGTATACAGGTAGATGTACCTAAATTATGGCAAATACTATGCCATTTTACATAAGGGACTTGAGCATCAAGGATTTTGGTATCTACAGGGAGTCCTGGAACTAATCCCTCATGGATACCAAGAAACAACTGTAGTTTCCTCATTAAACCCTGTTGGTTAGACTTTTGAGAGTGCCATCTGTTTCTAGCCAGGCCCCTGATTGATACAGCCCCAGTGAAATCTTTCCCAAGGCCCAACTCACCCAGTCCTGGGAGATATATCCACAACCAAGTATTTCTGACACTCCCTCTGAAAGAGTAGCATTTCTCACACATGACCCTCTCCCACCCACCTCCATGCCAGTCACAACCAAGGGCGACCCATTCTGGCCAGCAACCAACCATATGGCTCTCTCAGGTTTTCAGTGCAAGAAACTTAGTGACTGACAACAGCCAATGAAGGGTGTGAAGGCTCCTAGATGCACTTTGGGGTTGGCAGCCAGGCTGTTTAAAAGAAAGAAGATAGAGAAAGCCAAACTGTTCAAAAGAAAGAAGATAGAGACAGGGTAGGAAAGACTCTGTGGGATCCTTTGGTCTCTAGAAGGTTCCCAAGTCTGGTTCCTTTGAGCTCAGTGTGTATCTCTTTTCCTATGCCTGTGAATCTTCCTGTGATATCTTTCAACAGCCCTGCCCTTCACTTGAGTAAGCTTGGATAAGTGTTATGATTCATGCATCAATGAATTTGAAATATCAGAAATACTATCCTTATGAGAACCCAGTAAGGCCCTTGAGGGAATAGGGATATGAATCTTGCAAGCAATGGAACCTCTTAAACTCCAGGATTAAAACTGGGAAATAAATGAAGAGATAGGTTTTCTTTCTTTTCTTTTCTTTCTTTCCTTTTCTTTTCTTTCTTTCTTTCCTTCTTTCTTTTTTTCTTTCCTTTCTTTCTTTCTTTCTTTTCTTTCTTTCTTTCTTTTCTTTCTTTCTTTCTCTACAGCCTCGACCTCCCGGGATCAGGTGATCCTCCCACTCAGCCTACCAAGAAGCTGGGATTACAGGCAGGTGCCACCATGCCCAGCTAATGCTTTGTATTTTTAGTAGAGACGGGGTTTCCCCACATCCAGGCTGGTCTGAAACTCCTGGATTCAACCAATCCACCAGCCTCAGTCTCTCAGAGTGCTGGGATTACAGGCGTGAGGCACTGCGTCCAGCTGGGATAAGTTGTCTTGATCCCATAAGTCTGGGAGCAGATCAGAGGGGCGTCCCAGGGGACAAAGAGAAGCAATTTCTACCAAATTATTCTAAAGAGAAGAGGGGCAACAATAACAGAGGATAGCACAGAGCCACTGAATCCAGACTAAAAGCTGAGGGCAGTCATGAGCAAGGTGGTGACAGAGCAGGTGTGAAATGAAGGGCACTGCAGCAATAACACCCCACAAACACAGGAGCATTACACTCATCCTAGCTGTCTACAAGTCAGACAGTCTGGGAAGCAAAGGTTACCTATCCATTCAACATGCTTAACATATATGTGCTGAGTGTTTAGGCACAATGCAAACTGCCTTTTGCACACATTGTCTCCCTGAATCTTCCTAACTCCTCTGTAGGAGAGGGATAATTTATTAGTCCCATGCCACAGATGGGAAACTGAGCTCTGTGAGATTTGGTAGCATTTCCAAGGTCACACAGCTGATAAATGGCAGAGGTGGGACTCCTACTACAAAACCCATTTTCTTAACCACTCTGCATGTTTAATCCTTGCCCCTTAGCGGCTAATGACCTAGTGAGAGAGAGTTAAGTAAACCGGTTCTTGGTCATGATCTGCCTTCCCAATTAAGTAATAAGACACCCGAGGGCAGGGGCTGTGTCTTGTTCCAGGACGACGTCTTGGATTCCTATTTCTTGATTTAGTCCTAAGATCTCAATAAACGGTTCTGATGCTGATGAAAATGACAACACTGATGATATCAGTAGCAGCTGGATGTCTAAGGACTAATCCTTTGCAATACTATGAGTCTAGAGCTGCTGACCAGGAATGAATAAATAAATAAAAAGATAATCAAGCAAACAAATAAACAAGGTGAGCTTGTTTCCGTTACAGAAGCTCCCTGTAATTCCATGCCTACTTCTTAAACCCCAATTCACCATTAGAGAAAGAAGTCATGATAAACTCTTGTCTTTGATTGGTTGTGACCACATTTATTGTAGAAACGAATGGTTAGAATCACTGAGAGGGAACACACGCACACACATACACACATACACACACACACACCACTCTCCCTAGTTCCTTAGCTTCCTCTTCAACTGTGGGAGGAATTGAAAAATAGAATGGTACCCAATATTGACAGTGGTGAAAGCAATAGCAGTAACAATCCTGGCCAATAAGCTACCTGGGCATGGAATTGGGGTCCGAGAGACATCACTGTCAACTCAATTATGAGTCACTCTCATCTGAAAATGGGGAAAGTCCACAGCCTGTCTCTATACAAGATTATAACCATAATAAATAGCCTTTCTCCAAAGTCAACTGGCAAAATTCACCCTTCATTTTAAAGATCTTAAAGATCATTAGAGAAGGGGACTTAATAGCCCTTAACTCTTTTCCATAACATAATAACTCTTATTTTTATATCCAACCTAAATCTTCCTCAAGCTATTTAAGCTTAGCATTTCTTTTTTGTTTTTGTTTTTGAGACAGAGTCTTGCTCTGTCAGCCAGGCTGGAGTGCAATGGCACCATCTCAGCTCACTGCAACCTCCGTCTCGCGGGCTCAAGTGATTCTCCTACCTCAGCCTCCCGAGTAGCTGGGATTACAGGCATGTGCCACCACTCCCAGCTAATTTTTGTATTTTTAGTAGAGACAGGGTTTCACCATGTTGGCCAGGCTGGTCTCAAACTCCTGACCTCGGCCTCCCAAAGTGCTGGGATTACAGGCATGAGCCACCATGCCCAACCACTTCTTTTTTTTTTTTTTTTACCAGGAAAGCCATCTGCTATATTTATTACAATTATATGTAATAAATATAATTTGAGGTTAATATAATTTGCCCTCAGGCAAAATAATTTCCCTTTTTTTCTCGTGGATTTTCTTCTGGGCTTTATGAAGGTAGCTATTCTTCAAGGCCCTCTAAATGTGAGGTCAAATGGCAGTAGGCTTTAGTAACAGAACACCAGATTAGAAATGTGGAGATCTGTCAGTTCTGCCGCTTACTGGCCTTGTGACTTTGGGCAGACCAGTGACTCCCTGAACCTCTGCCTCCTCTTCTTTAAGAGGAAAAGGATAATGCCCTTCTGTGCAGAAACAGGGAAGGAGAAGGAAGGCCGGATTTTTTTCAAGCCACCTGTGAGTTATATATTCTTGAAAGAAAAATGCAATGAAGCTGGACAATCAAAAATGTCTGTAAGAAAAAAACTTAAAATACAGAAAAATTAAAAAGGAAAATATGATGAGGTAGACTTTATATTTGAAGTCCCGAGGTCTTCTATTTCTAAGTTAAAATGCTTAATAAAATAAATTGTTTACATTTATGTGCAAACTCACCTACTAAAGGGGTTCCTACACTCTTTGGCTCCATTGGTATGGTGGTTGGTTGACGGGCTTGTGAGATGTGGCCTCCCACAGTTCAAAGAAATGCTGAACCTTGGGAACTAGAATACAAGTTATGAAATAGTCCATGTGTCTCTAGGTGTAATGGAAATTTGTAGAATGTTACATAAATACACACAAATTGTAAAGACTGGGTATCTTTCAGAAGCGGGAGCTTTTCTTTACACAGTTCCAAAATGTTAAAAAAAATTTTCACCATAAGCATATGTTACTTTTATAATCATAAAAAACTAAATATTGTAAATAACAACCACTACCACCGAGACAATAAAAAGGTCAGTTGAAAACTGTATGTCTAGATCTAGGCTGCTGCGCCATAAAGGGAATAGGATTGCACAGCCTGCACATTTTACTGCCACTGCTCAATCCATATTTGCCAAGTGCTTACTGTTCAACAACATTTTTTTGATCACGAACTAAGTGCTGGAATTACGCTAGACCAGGGTTTGGCAAACTCCAGCTCATGAGCCAAATCCAGCCCACCACCTGTTTTCATAAATTAAGTTTTCTTGGAACATAGCCATACTCATTCATTTATGTATTGTCCGTGGCTGTTCTGTGCTAAAATAGCATGGTTGAATAGCAGCAACAGAGACAATATGGTCCACAAAGCCCAAAACATTTACTAATTAGCCCTTCACAGAACAAGTTTGCTGTCTTTGTGTTAGACAATGAGGATTCAATGGTGAGCACCAATAGTCCTGGCCCCTGCCTTCAGGGAACTTAGAGTCTAGTTGGGTGCCACTCAATTAGTCACACGAATGAATGTATAATTGCAACTTACTAGCAAAGAAAGATGTGTTTGGTGCTACTAGAGAGTATCATGGGCAGTTGACCTACTTGGGAATATCATGGAAGGAAAAAAAGAAAAAAAATCCTAGCAGGTACAAAGGTCTATGATGGGAGACAACATGGACATTTTAAAAAGAAGGAAAAAAAAAAGTAGGCTGGGCATGGTGGCTCACACCTGTAACCCAGCACTTTGGAAGGCTGATACAGGAGGATCACTTGAACTCAGAAATTTGAGACCAGCCTGGGCAACATGGCAAAACCCCATCTCTACAAAAGAAAGAAGAAGAAAAAAAAAACATAAAATTAGCCAGACATGGTGGCGGATGCCTGTGGTCTACTCGGGATGCTGAGGTGGAAGGATCGCTTGAGCCCAGGAGGCAGAGGCTGCAGTGAGCTGAGATAGTGCCACTGCACCCAAGCCTGGGCAATGGAGTGAGACTCTCTCTCAAAAAACCACAATAATAATAACCAGAAAGAAGCCAAAGTGGCCAGAGTTAAAGACCTGCAAGCTGAGTGAAACAAGATAAGGCTGGAAAGGGAAGGGGCACAGA
Organism: Colobus angolensis palliatus; assembly: GCF_000951035.1. Taxonomy (NCBI): domain Eukaryota; kingdom Metazoa; phylum Chordata; class Mammalia; order Primates; family Cercopithecidae; genus Colobus; species Colobus angolensis. The sequence goes on along the minus strand of NW_012120709.1, from coordinate 1,243,828 downwards.
CTATGCAGGACTCTGTAGAGCACGATAAGGAGCTGTGTCCTTATCTGAAGAGCAATGGGGAGTCCTGAAAGGTTTCCAAAGAGGCCTTCAGAGTGGAGAAAGGCTAGAGGAGAACAAGGTGGAATGGGTTAACCAGTCAGGAAGCTGTCTTGCAGAGACTTAGGTAGATGATGGGAACTGGGGTCCCAGAGTTCAGATAAGTCGGTGCAGGGCTCATATAGAATGGATGTCTGTCTACTAAGGAGCAGAACATCAACCACCCCAAACACCTCATGTCTATGAAGGAGATCTATCTGGTTCTATGGCGGATACCATGGCTGTAGATACAATGGAGATATCCAAGAATGAGAATAAAAGTTTTTTATGGTTCACAAACTTGGTTTTCCTTTCCCCATGTTTCTGCATGTCCCGAGACCATAGTGGACGCCCAATCTTTCAGAAATATCAACAGTAGCCATTTCCTTATAGGGTTCCTATTTAACCATGCATCCTGGTCCATTTAATCAACAAAGTTGACTTGGATCAATCCCTTCCCTTAGTTATAAACACTAAGACAACAGCAAGCAGATTTCCTGAAACCAATGCTGCCATCTCACAAACACAGAGAGAAGGCACATTTACCAAGCTGTGATAAAGTCGATATAGGGACAAATGCAAGAACTTGCAAAGGTGAAGGACTTTAGCTTACTAAACAGTCATAAAGGAAAAAGGAATTTTGGCACGTTGAAGGAGGTATATGTTCTGAGTTAGAGCAAAGTCCCTCCTCTTGTCCCAAAGTAGGGATTATTGCATTACTGGGTTGTTAAGTTTAAGCATCTGCTGTGCTCTGCTGGTCTTCCTTCCTGGGAGCCAAGCTGGCTGCAGAGAAGGAGCTCCTGAACAGACTAGGGCTGGATGATGGATGTGTGGTCTGCCGTCCCTGCTCAAGGGGTGGAGCTCTGGAGGGTGTAGTTGGCCTGGGCGCCCTCCTTCCCACCCCTAGGGACAGCTGGCATTGAGACAGGAGATGGGCTCTCCTCAGCCTCACGCACCACATCCAATCCAACAGCCTGTCTGGCAGCAATGGCTCCATACTCCCACAGATGCAAGACCCTGTCCCCTATCCTTTTATCTCTGCTACTCACTGAGATGCAGGGGACAAAATCTGTTGCTCAACAGAGTTAACACAGTTTTTGGGTAATCCATTTTTCCCAGCTCTAACCTGGTGCCTTATGAAAAGTGTTTGCTTGCATAAGGATCATAGGAAGAGCTCAAGATGGATCAGTATAGAACAAGATTGTACAAGGGAGCAGCAGCACCCTCAGCCCAATGCAGTACTTGCAATAACCTACCCTTCCTATAGCCACAAAGGTATACCTGGAGGTGGTGAGCCTCTGATATTCATGGGCGTGTAACTGCCAGAGCTAGAAACACATCCTCTGTAAAAACCTGGTAAATGAACATGTGAACTTTTCATTCAAGAGCATTCAATAGGAGCTCGCCCAACACATCAGCAGGTTTGTAATAGAAGCAGTCCATGTGTGCTCTGGTATCAGACAGCTCAGGTTCAACCCCCAGCCCCACCTCTTCTTAGCTGTGTAAACAGGGAATAGTAGTTCAACCCCTCTGGGCTTGTTTCCTCCTCTAAGAAGGATAATAATAGTATCTATTTCCTATGGTGCTGAGGATTACAAGAAATTACACATGAAAAAAAAAAAGCACTAGAAAAGTGCCTGCTACATGATAAGCATCCCATGAGCTTTAGACTATATTTACTTGAAGGTTAATTGAACACCTGAAGGTATCTCACACTCAGAGTGTCCAAAACTGAGTACCTTTTCCTTCCACTGCTATATCAAGGTATAACTGATATACACAGAATTGTATATATTTAATGTGATGAATTAAATGTGCAATAAATATGTAATAACTCATCACATAATTAATGTGCTGGGTTTGAATGTATGCAAATACGCATGATACAATCACAAGAACCAAGGAAAGAGACATGTCCAACACCTCCCATACTTTCCTTGTGTCCTTTTGTTTGTTTGTTTTGTGTGTGTGTATTAAGAAAACTTAATACAAGATCTACCCTCTTAATATGAGATCTACCCTCTTAAATTTTGAAGTGCACAACACAATATCGTACACTACAGGCATTACATTGTACAGCAGACCTCTAGCACTGATTTATCCCATATAACTGAAACTTTACACCCATTGAACAACAGCTCATCATCTTCCCCACCCCTCAGCCCCTGGTAGCCACTACAGGCTGAGCATCCCAAATCTGAAAATCCAAAATCCAATATGTTCCAAAATCCGAAGCTTTTGGAGTACTGACATGACACTCAAAGGAAATGCTCATTAAAGCATTTCAGATTTCAGATTTGGGATGTTCAGCCACTAATTCCAAAATCCAAAAAAATCCCCAAACTGAAACACTTCTGGTCCCAAGCATTTCAGATTATGGATACTCAACCAGTATCATATTCTTGCTCCTATGAACAAAAGTGAGTTCTTGAAACAGCCCCAAAACAGCTCCTCCTTTTGTATCCTTGTCTTATTCATGGCAACTACATTCTTCCAATCATTCAGGCACAAACCCTTGGAGTCATCTCTTCCCTTTCTCTCACTCCAAAGACTATGAGCTCTTTCTTCACAATATATCCAGAATATACAGTGCTACCACCTTGATCCAAGATACTACCATCTCTTGTCAGATCACTGAAACCTCCTAACTGGTTTCTTTGCTTCTGCCCTTAACACCACAAGTCTATTCTCAATGCAGCAGCCAAAATGGTCCCATTTAAATATAAGCCAGATCACATCGAAGCTCTCTGCTCAGAAACCTGCACAATTGCTTCCCACTTCACACACAGTAAAACCCCAATATTTTACAAATAGTTCAGAAGAATCTAAATGATCTGCCCTCTTCTTCCCCATTTCTCTGACCTCATCTCCTGCTACTCTCTTCATTTACCCTTCTCTAGCCAAACCAGCCTCTTAGTTCTTCCTCAACACACTCAGGCCTCCGGGCCTTTGCAATTATTATTCCCTTTACCCAGAACATTTTCCCCCTAGATGTCTGCATAATTGGCTTTCTTTTTTCTTTCTTGTCTGTACCCGAAAGTCATCTCCTCAGTGATCTCTTCCCTGGATGGAAACCTTGTTTTAAACTCCATCTTTTCCTTGATAGCTCACAGCCTCCTTCCTTGCTTTTTCTCCTTAACACTTATCACTATCTAATATGCCTTTTGTTTTTGAGACAGGGTCTTACTCTGTCCCCCAGACTGGAGTGCAGTGGCATGATCTCAGCTCACCACAGCCTCTACTTCCCAGGCCCAAATGATCCTCCCACCTCAGCCTCCATGAGTAGCTAGGACTACAAGTGCATGCCAGCACAACTGGCTAATTTTTGTATCTTTTGTAGAGATGGGGTTTTGCCATGTTGCCCAGGCTGGTCTCGAACTCTTAGGCTCAAATGATCAGACCGCCTTGGCCTCCCAGAGTACTGGGATTACAGATGTGAGCCACTGTGCTTGGTGCTATGTCTTTTATTTATGTATTTTATAATCTATATTCTCTATTAGATATACACCCTATGAGAGTAGGTGTTTTTGTCTGTTTGGTTCACTGCTCTCTTTCCAGGGCTTAAAATAGTGCCTGACACATATCAGATGCTCAATAAAGATTTGTTGACTAAAATGAATTGACAGAGGGCTCAGGGCTTTCTTAAAAGATTAGGTGTCCATGCCAACTGGAAGTCAATACAAACTCAAGACCAACCAGCCCTTAAAGTATAAGTCAACTGAAACATGTAATTACATTTCCATTTTCAAATAATATTTCAGCCATCTATTATTCTACAAAGTAAAATGTACCCATATTTTCAGCTTTGATTAAAAATATAAAATACCCTTGTTTGACCTTTTGATTGAGCCACACTTCTGTCCAGCAGTAGGTCAATGAAGCATGACTGGAACACTAAACGGTGCTTCTATTCTTGGTTCAGCCTATGAGTCAGTTTCTTTTTTATTTCTCCTTCCTTTCAGTGGCCAAATAGATATATCGACAGTCAATTAATTATTGCCATGATAGATGTCGAGTTCCATGAAACTGAAAGGGTAAGTCACTACTCAGAAGATATAACATGCATCTTGAAGGAGGAAATTTGGAAAAAAAAAAAAAAAGCTTTCTTGACTAACAGTAACTCTAGAAGACAGACAAGGTAACTGAAAGCAAATGCTACTGGCAAATAAGAGGATTTACTTTCTCAAATTTTCACTTTCAGAGCTGAGAGTTTAAAAGGAAGGTAAATTTTATGCCCAAAGAATAAAATCTCAATTCCCCAAGGAAAGCTCCATTCAATCACCATGAATCACCAGTAACGGAGCTAACAGAAATCTGAAGCTGGCATTTACAGAACAGTATGTTAGTAGTGAAGCCATAAACCATCCAAAGAACTGGATTAAAGATACAATAACAAGTCTAGTCAGCCAGTTTGAATTCTGGAGAGAAAATACTAACCTTTAAGTTAGAAAACGGTGTGATAGAGAAGAAAGAGAGTTAAGAGCTTTGGATTTTGGGTAGTAAGCTCCAGTCTGGGCTTTGCCATCTAGAAGCTCTGTGACCTTGGATAAGTTATTTAACCACTCTGAACCTCAGTTTCCTAAACTATAAAACACAGGTCATAATTCCTAGAGTTGTTATAGAGATTAAACTATAAAACACAGGTCATAATTCCTAGAGTTGTTATAGAGATTAAACTATAAAACATAGGTCATAATTCCTAGAGTTGTTATAGAGATAAGATGAGTTAGATTGTGAAGCCCTTTGACATGGTAAGCGATCAATAAATGATAGTTCCTTGCCTAGATTGTCCAGATATAAATCTAAACTGAAAGAATAGTGTAGGGAATTGTCACCACTGGACTGCTTCAGGATGAATGTCCCTGAAATATTCTGCCAACATAGGTAAGCACCTTAACTTGATCCTGACAGTGGCCTGCAAAACAAAAGGAAACACTAAATCCAAAGATGAAGAAAAAGCCAGAAGGGAAAAATCCAACAAACGATAGCATGTGTGGGCCCTGTTTTGCGGTGTGCATCACAGTAAGGAAGAAATTGTGAGTGACTGCTTTTGGAACCATCCCCTGGGTCAGGCATTTCCCAGTCTTATCCAGGCTCAGCACAATAGACTGCAATGCCATTGCTCACTGTTTTGTGACAACACACTTCTTGGTTTCCCAGGACAGAGAGGGTGGAGATGTCTTTGGTACCTGTTTGGTTTGTTTTTGCTTTTAATCATTCAAATCCACCCTCCATCCATTCATTCAATCTTCCACACATTTCATCTATCATCATGCATTTATGAAGCATCTACTATATGAATGTGGGACATATACCGAGCATTTGAGAAGATACATGTACAGCTATTTTACATTTAGGAGACATTTGTAGAATTGTAGGTGTCACTTGTCTAATCCAACATTCCATTTGCGTGTGTGTGTGTGTGTGTGCGCGCGCGCACACGCCCAGCACCTACTGAAGTAATACCTTATATACATATTAATATTTACTAAGAGTTTACCATATTCCAGGTACCATGCCACATGCTCTCATGTGTTATCTTGTTTATTTGTTACAACCTCTCTATAAACACTGTTACGACCTTTAATGAAGGAAGAATTTAAGGTCACATAGCTTGTAAATGGAAGAGCAGGGATCTGAATTAAGTCTCTTAATTAAGGAGTAAGAATCAGGATTGCCCTGTTCACTGCATTCCTTACACAGAGATTTAAGTATATGATGATCTACGTATCTGTTCTCTGACACAATGAAAAGAAGGCTGAGGTTGGAACAAATTGAACAATATTTCTATTTCAGGTTGTAAAAGCCATGGATGGAAATTAAAAATCAAGGACTTAATCAAGGTTCTAACTTGAGACAACCGTTCATATGCATTTACTAAGATCTGAGATATGACCTCACCGTGCCCTCCAGAAAAATGTTTTTGTAGTTAACCAGAATATCCCCTTCATTCCAGAGTCACTGACACTTGAGCAACTTTTGCAGCCAAATAAGTGCTTCCACTTGTCCTATGACTGTCAGAAAATAGCAGTGGAGTAGAAATTAGAATTCTCACATAAAAGATGAGAATTAAAGTCCTAAAACCATTAATGCAGTGGATCCATTGTGAGATCAAACAATCTCCATGGTGTATCAGAAGAGTACTCAGTAATGAGTTCAAAAATAAGCTGTGTGACCTTAAACACCTCAATTAACCTCTCTGAGCCAGTTTCCTCATTTCTACAATGAAGAAGATAATATCTACCTCACAGTATTTTTGTAAGATTGAACAAATATACACTATTATTACTATAATAATTATATAATTATTACTATAATTATATAATGATATATATTATGTAATTAATATGTAAAATATATAATAAATATTATATAATTTATATATTCAGTTTCTTCCATGTTTATAAAATGACAGAGCTTTATATGTTGGCTTCTGGCATAAATCAGCAATGCACTTTGAAACCTTATATAGTCAGTTACTTCCACGTTTATAAAATGATAGAGCTTTATACGTTGGCTT
>NW_012120709.1:1232750-1236628 GCF_000951035.1 Colobus angolensis palliatus | reverse complement strand
ACCGTGTTAGCCAGGATGGTCTCCATCTCCTGACCTCGTGATCCACCCGTCTCGGCCTCCCAAAGTGCTGGGATTACAGGCTTGAGCCACTGCACCCGGCCAATATCAAAGTATTTTATTCAACACTTATCACGTGCTTTCTATAAGCTAGGCACTAGGAAAAGAATGAGTAAGATGCCGTCATGATTCCTCAAAGGCTCAAGCTGGGGAGACAGATACATAAGCAGATAATTATAAAACAATATGGTAAGTATGACAATAGAAAAATTATAAGAGCACTGAAAGGGTGGACCTAACTCGGGAGGTGGATACAATTTAGGTGGGGAATTCTTTCTGGAGGAGGTGACACCTCAGCAGAGTCTTAAAGGATGGAGTAAGGGCAGGAAGTGAAGGACAAGATAGGGTCTGTGTAGAAAGAGAATTTAGGCAAAGGGAATCAGCATGAGCTAAGAAACAGACATCACAAACAGTCTGGTTTATGAGAGGAACTCCAAGCAGCTGGATAATGCTAGAACATAAAATATGAGGGGGAGCATGGTGAGAAACCAGACTGGAGCAGGAGACAGGAGCTAGGTTACGGAGGGCCTATAAACTGCATTCTGCAGTGTGAACTTTGTCCTGTAGGGGTTGGGCAGGCAACTCTTCACAGATTTTAAGCACCAGAGTGACTAAGTTTCTGTGATCTTTGACTTAGGAGATTGTTTTCAAAGAGAAACTGTAGTGTGGCCTCAAAAGCTACTGAATTGGGCTTTGGGAACTCAGTGTCACTGCTGCCCTGCCTGACTCATCACTGGAGGTAAGCACTGAGTTCCTTTGGTCTCCTGCCTCTTCCTCCCGTGTGCAGGGCCTCTTGGCAACACTGACCTCATAAAAAGGTGATGTGGGCACAAGGAGACTCAGCATTATAAAGTGCTTGGAAGCAGCCAATGGTACACATTGAGCCCTGAGCATCTTTCTGCAGTGGGGATCTTGGCAAGGAGGCAAGGCCTCAGGGAGTAGGCAGCAGGGGGGCAGGTTTGCTGCAGTGCACTGCAGGCCCAGCTGCACCTCCCACCTCCTCCCCCCTCCCTCTCTCCCAGTACTCTCTGGATCCTGGCTGATTTGACTTGAGGTTGAGTGGGTGGGTGTGGGAGGCCATCCACCTTGCAGGGAAAAGCATCCTGCAGTGCTCAGCCACAGTGACCATTCTGACCTCTCAGCACAGTAAGAGCTCAGGCCCCTTGTACTTTTCAGAACCACTGTACATCTTACCTCTCAAGCTGCCATTTGTAACTATTTCTGCCCTCCCTTCCCATCTTCTTTAATCTCCACAGTCCCCTTCCTCATTATCCCTCCCACAGTCTCCATGTTACCTGGTTCCCTTTACTTCTTTCTGGCAAACTATGCTCCTTTATGACTCACTTCTTCCCTAGCTGCATAAATGGCTCTGCCTCCCTAAGCCTTCCTTGATGGCTCCTCCCCATCTGATCCCTCCCTTCCGTGATTCCCTTTTATTCTGAGCAACTGAGTACATGAATCTATTTGTATTAGTTTACCTGTTCCAACTTCTTCATGCACAAATCCCTGAATCTGCCATGTCTTTCTCACTCATGATGTCTGTTCCCTCTGCTTGAAATGTCCTCTTCCTTGCCTCCCTTCTAAACTCTGCCTTATCTTTCCACACAAAGCACAAATGTCATCCTGACCCTAAGGCTTGCTTCCATCACCTCAAAGACAGATTAAATCTAATAGAACTTTGTTCACCTTTATTAAATTATGGTTTTTTTGCCCGTGTCATAGCAACAGCTAGTACTCATGTGTCACACACCTGAGAACTTTGTATATAGTAACTCATTAAATCTCACACCACCCTATGCTATCATCTCCAATTTAACCGCCCAAGTTTATAGCTAGTCAGCGGAGCAACTAGGATTTAAACCCACATAGCATGGCTCTAATCAAATGCTACACCACCTCTCCACCCAGAAAACGCCACCTGCAGATCCGGTAGCCTTTGTTCTAGAACAGCACTCAGATCTCTTGGTATCCCAAATGTCTGGCACACAGCAGGAGATCACTAAATGTGTTCTGAATTTAACTGAAATTTGTTTAGCATGCATTCCCATGATTTCCTCAGACGTATGTTCTGTCTCCCCAAGCTATCCATGACATCAAGGGGAAAGGACTAGGTCATTTGTTTTCTTCACAGGCACACAATCACAATGCAAGACAAGAGGTGGGCAACACCCTGTGAGCTCTAGGGGTACAGCTGGAGGAAAACTAATTTTGGATTTAAATATGTCTTGTGTGTGCAACTGACAACGTCTTTTTCACATACCTGATCTCAACAGGTGTTATCAACAGTTGAGGTTAGTGGAAGGATGTGAGGAAGATAAGAAAACTAGGTGCAGATTGTTTGAGACGGGGCCAAGACCTCAGAGCTAGAAATATCTCAATGAGATTACAATCCACAGGCGCTGAATAAAGCACCTGAAAGCCAGCCTCCTGTCCACTGGTGTGGTCCTGGGCAGCTGTGGTCCTCAGGAAAGGGAGAGTGTTGGGTCAGCTCCTCCCCCAGCAGCCTGGACAGGGGTGGGAGGCTGGTGAGAGGGAAAGGGGAGCCTGGCAGGGTGTTCTAGAGAGGAGACCAACTGAGCAGAGGTAAGCCAGGATGTGTTAAGAGCAAGAAAGCAGGTTCGGAAGACTCTGAGGGCTTCTCAAGTGTTTGTTCACCTTTACCAGATGGGATAGAACACCATGAGAGGTGACATGATGTCCTAGTGGTATGATAATATAGATATGAAGAGTCAGGAAAAACTGGCTTATCTTTCCATCAGTTGGAGGTAGTCATTGTTTCCTTATCATTTGTAACTATCCCATTGCGTTTCTAAAAATCTGTATCTTTATTTTATTGTTCTAATTCAACACAACCGCAAATCGAATTTACCTCAATGCCATTTGTAGAGGAAGGATTTTCAGGTTAGGATGAGCTCTGCAGTAGAGAAGCTTTACTTAGTAGAAAAGGCAGTGAATTTCTAGACAAAAGACCTGCCCCATCTTATTAACTGGGTGGTCTTCCGCAAGTCTCTTCGACCCCCTGGGTTAATCTCCTCTTCTGTAAAATGGGGATGAAAATGCCCACCTACCCACCTCCAAATGAGTGCTATGACAATAACTTGCACCAAGGCCTGTGAGCGCCCAGCGTAGGCTTTCTGCGAATCTGAACGGTCTCCAGGGTCTGTGTCTCACGCTCTTCACTATTCAGGAACGAAACACTGCGGATGTCTCCTCAGAAATGTAGGGAGAACCTCCTCCCACACGGGACCTCCCGCCCCTGCAACTCATGAAGTGAAGTGAAGGCTCGCAGATCGCCAGGCTCTTATTGTAGCCTCGACAGAGGGCGAGGCAGGCTACACTCCGGGGACGCAACCGGGTGGATCTGGAACCCGCGTTTCTTGGCCCAAGGCATCAAAGGCGTAGGGATTGCTGTTCCCGGCCCGGCCCCTCGCGGTAGCTGCAAAGCGCCCCTGGGGGCAAGTCCAGCGGTACGGTCCCCGGCTCGGGAACCACTTCGCTTACCTGCGGCTCCACCAACCATCGCTGCTCTGCGCAGCCGGGCGCAGGGCGCGGGGCGCGGAACGCGGAGTACACGGGGATGCGGTCCCGAGTGCTGTAGAGGGTGGCGAAGCGCTCAGCGCCCTCCGCGCGCTGACATATCTTCACGTGGGAATCGGTCGCCAGCCCCGCAGGCGGGGTCCCGGCGTAGAAGAACTTGTCACATTCGCCAAAGCCGGCTTCCTCCTCGCCCACGAGCCGGCCTTCCAGCAGCCTAGCCAGGGCGAGGAGGCTACCCAGCGCGAACCAGCGCGCGGTGCCCATGGCGGCCTCTGCGAGCGCGG